>NC_090177.1:9720284-9885284 GCF_024679245.1 Pseudorasbora parva | reverse complement strand
ACTCCAGGATTTCTACTGATACAAAGCCATATGCTAATCGCTGAAGTAACCGTTTAATAAACCAATTAAAACATTTGGCGCGAGGTCACAGTGTTTGGGCTTGCGCGCTCACAAGGTTTGCAAAAAGTAAACAGGCTAAAACACTCGAGGTTAGAGCCAGTGCAGACAACATTATGAAGCGTCATTCCGCATAAGATGGGCTTACATTTGGAAATATATTACATCTACATTTCAGTGGTAACATAAGGTGTTGATCATCATCTTTCTTTATTATTGTTAGCACTATCTCGAACTAAAGCGACGTCTCTTCGGAGCTGTCATTTTCTTAAATGAGCCGCGGCAATGTTTCAAATGAGCTTCTAATGCTAGACAAATGCCTTTATTTTCAACGAGATCACCTTGTACCCAAACCATTTCGAAACTAAGGAGACCTTTTATTGTCTATTACAAACAAGCTCCTCAGCGCCGTGTTTGCAGGACTCATGTTTCGCGCTGTAGGGGAATTGTGACGTGAGTGGAAGGGAGGCTGCGGCAGCGCCGCCGGGACTGTGTGTGTGTGAGAGCCGGAGTCAGAGCGGCAGAGAGATCATAGAGAGATGCGACAGAGTTGCGAAATTGCAGGCGCGGCTTGCGGCTGTTATTTCAAATAGCGCAGCATATTTTAAACTAATCGGTTAACCGGTTTAACTGGTTTCAACTGGCTAATGAGGCTCAGTGGTCGGTCAAGAAAATGTTTAGTTTTCGCCATCCCTACTTGCTAGACGCCCTGGCTGCAAATTAGATTTGCTGCCACTAGGGTACATCTAGATTTCTAGGCTACTGATATATAATATAAAAAGAAATGCATAATCATAGTCATATTTGGGTAATTCATTTTTTTATATTAAAATATAAAGTATAAATGTTTTAGAAAGTTGTATATATTGTGTTTTGTTATAAATTGTGTGAAATCCAAATGATCTTATGCTTGCGATTCATACTGTCATTCATCAGGACAGGCGAATTTGTTGAATGCGGCGGTCATATGTTAATGAGTTCATGAATGGGACATACCGTGACTAATTCTGAATGGATTTCATTCAATGCTCTGGGGAAGCAAGTGAGGGAGGCTTGATTTTTATAAATGTTTAGTAGGTATTTATTTCTAAATGTTAAATCCTGTTTAGCATCAATGACTCCTTTTAAACTTAAAGCAGTCACTGAACTGTAAGTGATGTGCTGCACTAACTGTGTGCGAAAGTGAGTTGTTGGATCCTATTGAGATGCATTTTTTTTTTTTGTCACAGGTGGATTGTGTGCAGCCGGTTCTGAAAGAGGAACAGACTCCCACGACCAGGTTCCAGTCCATCGGGGTTCAGGTTGAAGACGGCCGGCCGTGAGTTTCCTCTCTGCCTTTTGCATCCTTGAGCAAAGAAGCGTTCCTCCTCCGTTTAGCCCTCTGGAATTTGATACGCATGTTGACGGCAGCACTTCTCACAAAAGCCTGGTCTGAGAGTCTGTGAGTCAGCAGCGGAGCTTTCTCAGCCATGTATGGTGCTGGAAACACTCACAAGTAATGATTCAGTGTAGACGGCTGGAGATAATGAGATTCTGTCCACATCTCCCGCTCGCTTTGTTTCCTGGCGCTCTCCGTTGCAGTCTATTTTCATATCTTTGCATCTCTCTCTTTAAGTATGCTGTCTCCCACACACCAGCTGTCTGTCTTTCTCCCGGCCTACGTTCTCTTTTCTGCTCCTCCTGTTCGTTGTCTTCTCTTTTTTTTCTTCCTAAGACAGACAAATGAAATGAAGCATATCTAACAACCTGCTATTTTTGGTACTTTATTAGCATTTAAATGATATTCATACATTTAAAATGCTTTTTTTTTAGTATAAATTTAGTATACATTGTAATTTAAAATACAATTGAAATATTTCTACAGTATTATATAATTGTTAGATTATACAAGATCAATATATATATATATATATATATATATATAAAATAATTTAGATTATACAAGATAATCTATATATATATATATATCAATATATATATTGATCTTGTATAATCTAACAATTATATAATACTGTAGAAATATTTCAATTGTATTTTAAATTACAATATTTAAAGGAAATGCATAAATAATTGTGATATCAACTTTACTGTAAAATTACAGTATTATAAAATAATAATATAACATTTCTGAAAAAATTGCAGTGCATATTTTGTGAAGTCAGTAGTTAAGATGTTACACATGGTGATAATAATAATAATGATTAATATATTAGTGAATTTTAAACTACTTGAGCAACCAAAGAAATACACACACACACACACACACACACACACACACACACGTATATACATTCAGTATATAATAATATTGTAAAACTCTTAATATTTCATGTAACACTATAATTGTAATTAATTTAGCAATAAACATGACATCCAATTTATACAGTATTATAAAATAATCATTAAACAGTTATTTCTGAAAATGTTTTCAGTAGTTAAAATGGCATTTAGATTTGTATTTAAAAATATTTGCCCAATTACTTTCAAACAGTCTTCCTCCTCATTTATTGTGAATAAGTGTGTAGTAGAGACCTTCGGCTGAACTGCTGTCAGTGTGTTTACCAGCCCATCTCTTTTCTCTCTCGGTGTGTCTAGACTCAGCCGCTTCACTAGCATGGCGTCGAGACAGGAGACGACGGAGGCTGAATCTCAGGAGCAGACCGACGGTAAACCTTCGGAGAATAAGACGCCCAACCAGTCTCTGGACGGCGGAGCGCACAAGCCCTCGCGAGCGGACGTGATGCGCTCCGGTTCTTCCTCGCTGCAGGAAAAGCTGGATCCAGCGCTGGACCCGTCCTCCCTCCCGCCGCCGGATCCGTCTCTGCAGGCCGGGACGGGCAGCGTGAACGGAGCCGTGGAGCAGCCCGGGGGCTCGGCGTGCCTCAGGGACGGACGCTGGTTCCAGAAGCTTCTCCAGGCGGAGACGGACCGCATGGAGGCCTGGTGTCAGCAGATGGACCAAGAGACCAAAGACAAAGAGCTGTCAGAGGAGGGTGAGTCACTCGCCTAACAAATAACTCGCAATGAGTTTTATTAGTCATGCGATTCCTGATGGATGATGCATCATTTTAATTTGCGTCAATTGAATTATTCAAATATGTATTTAATTTCACTTTAATTTCTTTTAATCAAAAATATATTTAATTACGAAAAATAACTGTCCATTAATTCAATTATCCAATTAAATCAATTTATTTCATTTCAGCTTAATTACAAATATGTAACTACTCATTTTAATTTTTCAGTAAAAAACTTTAAAAGTAAAATTACTTACCATAATGCTGTTCGACACCCGTAAGACACAAATGAAGATATTTTTGTTGAAATCCGATGGCTCAGAAAGGCCTTCATTGACACCAATGTCATTTCCTCTCTCAAGACCCATAAAGGCACTAAAGACGTCGTTACAAAGCCTGTAAAAAAAAAAAAAATTCTTTGTGTTTATTTTAAATGTATTGTCAATATTGCACTCGCAGATCACGTAGGGTATGGATGACCAATGACCATGTCTGTCAACCACCACCGAAGACCATTTTTGACCCAGGAAAAACCCTGTGACCTTGAATGATCTTTAACATATTTAGCCAAATAAATGTGCAGGAAGCTGCTGTTAATCGAAGCAGGTTCATCTTACGTTCTTGCCATCCGATCTCAGGAACTTTCATTTGCAGACGCAAATCAAATGCCCCGCAGATCCATGAATAAAGGATGATATCACTCTCGCTCCAAAAGTGTGGCCTCATTAATGAGCTTTAATCAGACAAGTCTCTCTTTTGCCTGCTAATTTTGGCTCCTCGAGTCTGTGATTAAAGTCATTAGGTTTGAACCTAGCAGAGAGAGAGAGAGAGAGAGGGAGAGAGAGAGAGAGAGAGAGAGAGTGAGTGAGTGAGTGGAAAATCAATGGCAGCTTCTGTGTCATGATAATGCAGAAAGATGATGTGTTTGTCACTCCTCCACAACAGGCAGTGGCAAACGTAATGAATCGATGATGATGGTGTGTGTGTGTGTGTGTGTGTGATTGAGCTCCACATAGAGAGAGTAGGGCTGGGTATTGACACATTTCACGATTCGGGTAGATTTCGATTCGCAAGCTTGCAATTAGGGCTGAACGATTTTGGAAGATAATCTAATTGCGATTTATTTTTATTAATTTTTTACGAACATTGCAATTTGGGATTTAATATGCAATTACAGTTTTAAGCTCTATCTCTCTTTATCTTAAGCATTGTATAGTAATGAGGAGAATCTTTAGGCACCTCACGATCCGATTCCAAAACAATTCTTAAACTTGAGTATTTGTAAGCCTATATAAACTAATATATCTGCAAAACATGAAAGCTAGTAAATACTGAAGAAGAACAAAAAGCATATTACAAGCAATGAATAAAGAGTGCTTTCAGTATTTAAGAGTATCTGAATGTTTTTCTATTCAAAAGCTGTGAGTGATTTTCTCATCTTTACTGTTGTTTGATTATTTTAATGACATCATAGACAGCGGGAGATTTGCATTCACACTAATGCATAGATCTCTTTTAAAATATAAGATGTGGTATGTCCTGTCTATTTAATCCTTTAAGATATTTAACCGGGAGTGAGAATATGCCGGTGTGTGTCAACTCGCTTTCGGTCGGAGAGGAGAGCTCTCAGCTGGTATCGATACTGTAAAAACTGAGAATCGTATCGTTTCAGATATTCCAGTATCGATACATATCGAAATATCGATATTTTTGACAACACTATTACTGACTGTGTTTACATTAATATTGCATCATAAAATCTTTTTGAGACGTGCATTCATGTGTGAGCGCACTTCACAAAGCGTGGCGTGAGCATTTGAAACAGAAAGACTTCTGTCAGGTTTCCTATTTTTAATATTCAAGCACACTGCATTACAAACGACACAAATAAAGCCTTCGTAGAACATTTGTAAGGAAAATACAGAGAACACACTAACGTAACCTCAAGCAAACCACACGTTTCTCACAGAGCAGATCCTGTACAATGAAGCCTGTGAATGGTGTGGTGGTCAGGTGTGGTGGTGTGGGTCAGTTTAAGGGTAGAGTTATAGACAGGTGTGGTGGTGTGGGTCAGTTAAAGGGTAGAGTTAGGGACAGGTGTGGTTGTGTGGGTCAGTTTAAGGGTAGAGTTAGGGACAGGTGTGGTGGTGTGGGTCAGTTTAAGGGTAGAGTTAGGGACAGGTGTGGTGGTGTGGGTCAGTTAAAGGGTAGAGTTAGGGACAGGTGTGGTGGTGTGGGTCAGTTAAAGGGTAGAGTTAGGGACAGGTGTGGTGGTGTGGGTCAGTTTAAGGGTAGAGTTAGGGACAGGTGTGGTGGTGTGGGTCAGTTAAAGGGTAGAGTTAGGGACAGGTGTGGTGGTGTGGGTCAGTTAAAGGGTAGAGTTAGGGACAGGTGTGGTGGTGTGGGTCAGTTAAAGGGTAGAGTTAGGGACAGGTGTGGTGGTGTGGGACAGTTTAAGGGTAAAGTTAGGGACAGGTGTGGTGGTGTGGGTCAGTTTAAGGGTAGAGTTATAGACAGGTGTGGTGGTGTGGGTCAGTTAAAGGGTAGAGTTAGGGACAGGTGTGGTGGTGTGGGTCAGTTAAAGGGTAGAGTTAGGGACAGGTGTGGTGGTGTGGGTCAGTTTAAGGGTAAAGTTAGGGACAGGTGTGGTGGTGTGGGTCAGTTTAAGGGTAAAGTTAGGGACAGGTGTGGTGGTGTGGGTCAGTTTAAGGGTAGAGTTAGGGACAGGTGTGGTGATATGGGTCAGTTTAAGGGTAGAGTTAGGGTCAGGTGTGGTGATATGGGTCAGTTTAAGGGTAGAGTTAGGGACAGGTGTGGTGATATGGGTCAGTTTAAGGGTAGGGTTAGGGTCAGGTGTGGTGGTGTGGGTCAGTTTAAGGGTAGGGTTAGGGACAGGTGTGGTGATATGGGTCAGTTTAAGGGTAGAGTTAGGGACAGGTGTGGTGATATGGGTCAGTTTAAGGGTAGAGTTAGGGTCAGGTGTGGTGGAGTGGGTCAGTTTAAGGGTAGAGTTAGGGTCAGGTGTGGTGGTGTGGGTCAGTTTAGGGTAGAGTTATAGACAGGTGTGGTGGTGTGGGTCAGTTTAAGGGTAGGGTTAGGGACAGGTGTGGGGATATGGGTCAATTTAAGGGTAGAGTTAGGGACAGGTGTGGTGATATGGGTCAGTTTAAGGGTAGAGTTAGGGTCAGGTGTGGTGATATGGGTCAGTTTAAGGGTAGAGTTAGGGTCAGGTGTGGTGGAGTGGGTCAGTTTAGGGTAGATTTAGGGACAGGTGTGGTGATATGGGTCAGTTAAAGGGTAGGGTTAGGGTCAGGTGTGGTGATATGGGTCAATTTAAGGGTAGAGTTAGGGACAGGTGTGGTGCTGTGGGTCAGTTTAGGGTAGAGTTAGGGACAGGTGTGGTGATATGGGTCAGTTTAAGGGTAGAGTTAGGGTCAGGTGTGGTGGTGTGGGTCAGTTTAAGGGTAGAGTTAGGGTCAGGTGTGTTGGAGTGGGTCAGTTTAAGGGTAGAGTTAGGGACAGGTGTGGTGGAGTGGGTCAGTTAAAGGGTAGGGTTAGGGTCAGGTGTGGTGCTGTGGGTCAGTTTAGGGTAGAGTTAGGGTCAGGTGTGGTGATATGGGTCAGTTTAAGGGTAGAGTTAGGGTCAGGTGAGGTGGTGTGGGTCAGTTTAAGGATAGAGTTAGGGACAGGTGTAGTGGTATGGGTCAATTTAAGGGTAGAGTTAGGGACAGATGTGGTGATATGGGTCAGTTTAAGGGTAGGGTTAGGGACAGATGTGGTGATATGGGTCAGTTTAAGGGTAGGGTTAGGGACAGGTGTGGTGGTGTGGGTCAGTTTAAGGGTAGAGTTAGGGACAGGTGTGGTGATATGGGTCAGTTTAAGGGTAGGGTTAGGGACAGGTGTGGTGATATGGGTCAGTTTAAGGGTAGAGTTAGGGACAGGTGTGGTGGTGTGGGTCAGTTAAAGGGTAGAGTTAGGGACAGGTGTGGTGGTGTGGGTCAGTTAAAGGGTAGAGTTAGGGACAGGTGTGGTGGTGTGGGTCAGTTAAAGGGTAGAGTTAGGGACAGGTGTGGTGGTGTGGGACAGTTTAAGGGTAAAGTTAGGGACAGGTGTGGTGGTGTGGGTCAGTTTAAGGGTAGAGTTATAGACAGGTGTGGTGGTGTGGGTCAGCTAAAGGGTAGAGTTAGGGACAGGTGTGGTGGTGTGGGTCAGTTTAAGGGTAAAGTTAGGGACAGGTGTGGTGGTGTGGGTCAGCTAAAGGGTAGAGTTAGGGACAGGTGTGGTGGTGTGGGTCAGTTTAAGGGTAAAGTTAGGGACAGGTGTGGTGGTGTGGGTCAGTTAAAGGGTAGAGTTAGGGACAGGTGTGGTGGTGTGGGTCAGCTAAAGGGTAGAGTTAGGGACAGGTGTGGTGGTGTGGGTCAGTTTAAGGGTAAAGTTAGGGACAGGTGTGGTGGTGTGGGTCAGTTTAAGGGTAAAGTTAGGGACAGGTGTGGTGGTGTGGGTCAGTTTAAGGGTAGGGTTAGGGACAGGTGTGGTGATATGGGTCAGTTTAAGGGTAGAGTTAGGGACAGGTGTGGTGATATGGGTCAGTTTAAGGGTAGAGTTAGGGTCAGGTGTGGTGGAGTGGGTCAGTTTAAGGGTAGAGTTAGGGTCAGGTGTGGTGGTGTGGGTCAGTTTAGGGTAGAGTTATAGACAGGTGTGGTGGTGTGGGTCAGTTTAAGGGTAGAGTTAGGGACAGGTGTGGTGGTGTGGGTCAGTTTAAGGATAGAGTTAGGGACAGGTGTGGTGGTGTGGGTCAGTTTAAGGGTAGAGTTAGGGACAGGTGTGGTGATATGGGTCAGTTTAAGGGTAGGGTTAGGGACAGGTGTGGTGATATGGGTCAATTTAAGGGTAGAGTTAGGGACAGGTGTGGTGATATGGGTCAATTTAAGGGTAGAGTTAGGGACAGGTGTGGTGCTGTGGGTCAGTTTAGGGTAGAGTTAGGGTCAGGTGTGGTGATATGGGTCAATTTAAGGGTAGAGTTAGGGACAGGTGTGGGTCAGTTTAAGGGTAGAGTTAGGGTCAGGTGTGGTGATATGGGTCAATTTAAGGGTAGAGTTAGGGACAGGTGTGGTGCTGTGGGTCAGTTTAGGGTAGAGTTAGGGACAGGTGTGGTGATATGGGTCAGTTTAAGGGTAGAGTTAGGGTCAGGTGTGGTGGTGTGGGTCAGTTTAAGGGTAGAGTTAGGGTCAGGTGTGGTGATATGGGTCAATTTAAGGGTAGAGTTAGGGACAGGTGTGGTGCTGTGGGTCAGTTTAGGGTAGAGTTAGGGACAGGTGTGGTGATATGGGTCAGTTTAAGGGTAGAGTTAGGGTCAGGTGTGGTGGTGTGGGTCAGTTTAAGGGTAGAGTTAGGGTCAGGTGTGTTGGAGTGGGTCAGTTTAAGGGTAGAGTTAGGGACAGGTGTGGTGGAGTGGGTCAGTTAAAGGGTAGGGTTAGGGTCAGGTGTGGTGCTGTGGGTCAGTTTAGGGTAGAGTTAGGGTCAGGTGTGGTGATATGGGTCAGTTTAAGGGTAGAGTTAGGGTCAGGTGAGGTGGTGTGGGTCATTTTAAGGATAGAGTTAGGGACAGGTGTAGTGGTATGGGTCAATTTAAGGGTAGCGTTAGGGACAGGTGTGGTGCTGTGGGTCAGTTTAAGGGTAGAGTTTGGGTCAGGTGTGGTGGAGTGGGTCAGTTTAAGGGTAGAGTTAGGGACAGGTGTGGTGGTGTGGGTCAGTTTAAGGGTAGAGTTAGGGTCAGGTGTGGTGGTGTGGGTCAGTTTAAGGGTAGAGTTAGGGACAGGTGTGGTGGTGTGGGTCAGTTTAAGGGTAGAGTTAGGGACAGGTGTGGTGGTGTGGGTCAGTTTAAGGGTAGAGTTAGGGACAGGTGTGGTGGTGTGGGTCAGTTTAAGGGTAGAGTTAGGGACAGGTGTGGTGGTGTGGGTCAGTTTAAGGGTAGAGTTAGGGACAGGTGTGGTGGTGTGGGTCAGTTTAAGGGTAGGGTTAGGGACAGGTGTGGTGGTGTGGGTCAGTTTAAGGGTAGAGTTAGGGACAGGTGTGGTGATATGGGTCAGTTTAAGGGTAGGGTTAGGGTCAGGTGTGGTGATATGGGTCAGTTTAAGGGTAGGGTTAGGGACAGGTGTGGTGATATGGGTCAGTTTAAGGGTAGGGTTAGGGACAGGTGTGGTGATATGGGTCAGTTTAAGGGTAGAGTTAGGGACAGGTGTGGTGATATGGGTCAGTTTAAGGGTAGAGTTAGGGACAGGTGTGGTGATATGGGTCAGTTTAAGGGTAGGGTTAGGGACAGGTGTGGTGATATGGGTCAGTTTAAGGGTAGAGTTAGGGACAGGTGTGGTGGAGTGGGTCAGTTTAAGGCTAGGGTTAGGGACAGATGATGATGTTTTTATTCCCTTTCTGAACATGGACAGTATAGTGTGCATACACGCTGTCCTACTAAATATAAAATATCTTAAACTGTGTCTGAAGATGAACAGCGATCTTAATGGAGTCATTAATGGCATAAATTTCATTTTTGGGTGAACTCACCCTTTAAGGCCAGCCCTGTAGGCTTAACGTGCCAAGTTGATCCTTCCTGAGAGTTGACTGCTTTACTCTTGCGTGTCACGTGACCAGACAGTAATCACAGCATTTGCAAATAAAAAATGGTTATCCTATCAGAATAATTAATCGTTCAGCCCTGTTTGCAATAAGATTCAGTTAGATTCGGTATAGATTATTTTTGGATGCATGTCATGTACAATACATACATATCACAAGGAACAAAATCTAATGTTGTTTACTACACAGGGAGACAGTACATCACTGTAATATTGAAGGTTAAAATAAACTGATTTGCTTACAGTAATAGTTATAATTACGTAATTATATTTCTGCTCCATTTTTTGAAATATAAACATTTATGGAGGCTTTCATATACAATTCAACTTGGGCTTATTCAAACATGTATTAAGTAAAATTCAATATGTAATATGCTCCTTTTTAGAGTTCATTTTTTACCTGAATAACAAGTTTATGGTCATTGGGTCTCATTCATGAATCTTTCGTAAATATAAGAGCAAATTCTGAGTGATTGGTGTGTAAAATTGACAAAAGCTTCGTATACCATGGGTTCGATAGTTAAACCTTTGTATATTAATTAATTCCAAACATTCATAAATAGGGCGTACATGCAAGCTCATGCGTAATGAGCATAATCCCTGTCCATGAGTTACCAATAAGCAAAACGTGTCCAGGAACGCCGTGGAATCTTCTGGACTTCTTTCTCAGGTTTGGCTCCAGTGTTTTGCATAAATGCTAAAGAGACCAATTGCCCATATGCCTAGCAATCATCAGTTTTCTTGTGTCCACCAAAGCATTTTAAACCAGCTAAAAAAACACCTGGTGCTCTTCTGAAAACGGCTAGCTGGTGGCACTTGAAAGTGATTTGCAAGCACTTTGCTGAGATACTTTGGTTGCTATGAAACAGAATACCCATAGCCATGGTAGTAATGTGTTACTAGTATCTAATTTTGAAGAAGATTACTAAATATGAAAATAACCAGCAATATTAAAGGGATAGTTCACCCAAAAAGAAAACATAGGCTGTGATTTACCCTCAAGTCATCCTAGGTGTATAATTTATATTAAAGTCCTGACTAATCAAAGCATTTTAACGGCAGTGAATGGTTGCCTCGTATATGAAGTGCATAAGTGCATCTATCCACACGGCGACAAGGGGCCCCTTGGAGCCGACTTACAGCACGACTTGCACGATTTGCATACCGCTGAGGCCGGACACTAGTTATTTTAGTCTGTAGAGTTTTAAAGATGTATGTTTTTCTTACACAAACGCAGCACCACTTCGCTTCAGAAGGCCTTTATTAACCCCTGGAGCAGTGTGGAGCAGTTATATGATTGATAGATGCACTTTTTCTGAGGTAAATGTGACATCGTTGTCTAGCTGTTTTATTGACGTCTTTCTGCATTTGAAACACTGAGAGATTACATGACATTATGCTTTTATCGGCAAGTTGCACTGTATCTTTCAACGTACTTTCTGATGTGTGTTTATTTTTATTTCACGCTATAACTAGTCGTAAAGCGGAAGAGATGATCAGTTCACGTGCCTCTTAAACCGAGATCTGTCAAGCCGCATTACAGAGCAACACAACTGTATTTATTGTTTACATTTCATAATAAATTGGACAGAATTTGAAATCTGAGACTTTTTCATGTCAAAGGGGGAAAAAAATGTACTGGAGGCGCGATACAATGTTCTGTTCCTTCATTAACTAACAACAAGATCAATTCTTGGGATTTTAATGAATATCCGTATTAATATACATAAATATGGGAATAAATTATAATGGAGAAAATGATTCTTATGATATTCTTGATATTTTGAATACCTTGAATATCCAGCTCTGATAGATAGCAGGCTTCTAATGTGTGTGTGTGTGTGTGTTCCTGTAGTGTTGGGAAAGGTCCGCAGTGCCGTCGGCAGCGCTCAGCTCTTAATGTCTCAGAAGTTCCAGCAGTTCCGGGGCCTTTGTGAGCAGAACCTGGTGAGTATCCTGATGGAGGCCAGTTCACTTTAGCCCCTTCACACAGAGCGTGATCCCAGAAAATTGCTAGAGTGCCTTCTGTGTGAGCAAAAACGCGGTCCCGGGAACGATCCCAAACTTAAGACGCTGTGGAGACATTACACGTCACATCCTGACAGGCTCTTTATGGGATGTGTGTGAACGCATGCACAGATTCCAGGAAATCAATGTCAATGTCAATGAACCAAAATCAAACGATCCCAGGATGCATTATCAGTGTTTTTTCTGGAATCTCAGTGTGAAAGGGGCTTTATAGGGTCAATCATGAGTTTATGTCCAGGTCAAATTTCATCCTAAAATCAATGAGGAAAAAAATATATTATACAAATTTTATATCACAATTTACTGTAATTCCCAGTATTTTTTTTCTCTAAATTAATTAATTATTTACAGTGATTCTGATTATTGTAATGTAGTGTGTATATATTTTACTAAAAGGAAAGAATTAAAAATAATTGTAATACAATTATTTTATTTAAGTAAGCTTAAATTATAAAAAATATACATTTAGTGACAGTATACATAACTATTGTGACCATTCCACCATCTTAATGGTTCTGCAAAATATAAAATAATAAAAGTAACATACACTATAGTGTGTGTGTGTGTGTGTGTGTGTGTGTTTGTGTGTGTGTGTGTGTGTGTGTGTAATATAGAAATGGAAAGTGTGTGTATTTATTATTATCATCATCATCATCATAATTGTTGTTATGTAAAAAAAAAAACACATCATTATTTCACCTCCTAGTTTTTTTATTTTATTTAATTATACATTTATAAATGTATTTAATTTACGTTATTAATTATATAACTACATTTATATTATTAATACAGTATATTAAATATTTATAAACGTATTGTAATATATAATTAAATTAAGAAACTTTGAAAATTGTGTATAATATTAATATTTATTAGGGTGTTAGTAATGTTGTTCTTTGCAAAATGATGTATTGTAAAAACAAATACATTGAATTTGGTGTGCAAAATGTATTATTTGGACACTGTAATTTCTATTTAAAAAGAGTAAGGAAAATATTGAAGTAGGATTGAAGGTATGAAGGAGATGGATATGAAATCATCTTATTATACATACATACATATAAACATGTATGTGTGTATATGTGTGTACTTTTCTTTTGCAGTGAAATAAGATATAATAGCTCGCAATATATCACAGTTTATGTGACTGCAATACTTAGCATGTCATAAAATGTTAAAAACCCCAATAATATTATATTGTGGCTTTTTCTGCTGACGTAACTGAGGCCGCAGGATGAGGAGACATACCATCCAATATAATATCTTGCATGATTTTATTACTTCCAATCTGTTAAAAGCTGTTCTTATTTCCTGCTTAATATTTTCCTTCACTTGGAAGGGGCCTGTTCTTCATACGTTGCTAACTCAGTTAGCTGTATTTGATTGTTGACGATTTGGCTTGATCTCAGATTGTTTGGTTCTTCGAAGCTCATCCTGGACTTGCTGTCATAGCAACAGGTCCATTAGTTTAAACCTGCTCGAGAGCTTATTTCATGTGAACAGGATTAGATTGCATCTTGAGGTGATACTTAAAATCTGTCCCAGCCACTGCTACTTTATTACAAGAGTTCATTACTGAACAAGGGGCAATAATCATTTAAAATAATAATAAATATAAAATATTTTAATGCTGTATCTATAGTATTATATGCATAATTTGCGTATAATACTATAGACACAGTCACTTGATTGAGAGATTGATTTGTGAATTGTGATGGAATGATTACTTTATAGATGTATTGGAGGTTTACACACATTGTGCAGTTAATCTTTGTCGTGTATTAATGTGAGTGATGACGGATAATATGGGATGGCTTGATGCAGCTCAAGAGGTGCAGATCATTTGATCTTGACCATTAAGAAACTTTCATTAATTTTGTCACATAACAAATCTGCTTCAAATTGAATTAAAAATGAAAATACAACGTTGAAATAAAAATGTAAAGGGTGTACAAATTCCATAAATAATTGGAAATCATTTTTATCAAAACACTGCAGATTAAATTTAACAGAACTTTTATGTTGGTTTGTCGTTTCCTTATAGGTCTAGAAATTAGTGTTTGTTTTTGTGTTTTCTTTTCTTGTCAAGTTTTTTTTTTGCCAGGTGGCTTTTTTGAATTATATGATGTCATTATGGTGTCTTTGCGCCAGCCAATCGCTGCATTGCTGATCGTGGTTTCGAGTATCGATGCATCTGCCCTCTTCAGGGAACACAGGCACGAGCAGTGATCTCAGATTAATTAATCCAGATATTTTGATCCAATTCGCAAATTCGTTTGAAGAACCAAATTAGCCAGATATCAGTTATCAGGATTAGAAGATCTGGGATCTGTCAAATCGCCTCGGATGTATTAAGCGAGGTATGAAGAACGGGCCCCTGATCATCAAAACAGAGCTTCTCATGTGACTCTGATATGAGGTGATCAGGCTGGAGAAGCGCCCTCTGATGGCACTCATCACCCTCAAGCGCCATCACCTGGCACTCACAGGTCGAAGATTTCCTAAGGTCATACCGGTGCTGTAGTGTATGTACAGTTACACAATAGTCCTCTAAATCACCATTGTGCTGATTTCTCTGTCGTTTTCTCTTGTATTGTTGTGGCAAACAGGAACATTGTTACAAATATGCATTGGTCATTTTGATGGGCCAAATTATATTAGATGGACCTGAAGTGAATAATTTTTTCTATTATTATTATTATTTTTCTCTTGTTTGTAATTATTTAAAAGTGAACTCAAGCTATGCAATATGTGTCTGTTTGGGTCAGGATGCAGACGCTCAGCCGCGGCCCACCGCGCAGGATCTGGCCGGATTCTGGGATCTACTCCAGCTGTCCATCGAGGACATCAGCATGAAGTTCGACGAGCTCCACCTCCTCAGGTCCAACGACTGGAAGATGTCCGAGACCCAGGACAAAAAGGTCCAACTCACGTACCTTTCCAACATCCTAATGCTTCCTTTTGCTTGTGTAACCAGTGTGAAGGTAGAATGAAGTTCTGGTTTCTGGATATACTTCAGTGTTTAGATCTCGAACAGCTAGAACCGTTCCCTTAGTGGAGTAATAATACGGTCGTGATGAAAATGTAAAAATTAGTAAGAATAAATAGTAATAATAGTAGTGTAATTAGTTTTATTAATATTTTATACATACTATAATTAATATAATACACATTCATTTTATCCATAGTTTTTTTTCTGTATTTTTATTTGATAAATTATTTTAAATATTATGTTTATTTTATAAGTATATTTTGTTTAATTAGTTTAAGCATATATATATATATATATATATATATATATATATATATATATATATATATATATATATATATATATATTAATATTTATACTTAACATTAATATTTAATGTATAAATAATTTAAATTAATATTGATTTTATTACCTATACTAATTGAATTAGTTTAGTAAGTAAATAAATGATTACATATGAATTATTGCAAAACTGATACCCACATACTATATGTATGCACATAATATATTTTTATTTATTTTTTAATTTTATAACTGAGGCTGCTGGATATTTAATATTAATGACTAGTGAGTTTATTATGTTTATTATTTAATACAACATTTAAGAAAAAGGAATATAATTAAATCACTGAAAATGTATTTAAATTATTTTATAAATATACAACTATATATAAATGTTAAATATGTAATAAATATATTTAATAAGTAATTTGTTTGACAAATGTACAACTAAATATAAATATGTTAAATGTTATTATGGAATACATATTTTAATTGTAAAAAATATTAATCCTTGAATATGAATATATTTTAGTTTATAAGTATTTTTTAATATACAACTACAAATAAATGTTGAATATGTTAATATGTAATACATTAATAATCACTGAAAATTAATTTAAATTATTTTATAAATATACAACTATATAAATGTTAAATATGCAATAAAATATTTAATAAGTAATTTATTTGACATGTAGAACTATACATATAAATGTTAATATGTAATACATATTTTAATTGTAAAAGTGAATGTTAATATATTTATTACAACTATAAATACATGTTAATATGTAATTAATATGATTTTTTTACTAAATATTTATCATATAATATTGAAGTAATTTATTTTATAAATATACCACTGTAAATAAATGTTAAATATGTAATACATTTAATAAGTAATTTATTTGACAAATGTACAACTATAAATATAAATGTTAATATGTAATAAATATTTTAATTGTAAAAAATATGAATCCTTAAATATGATTTTTTTTTTTTTTAAATATACAACTACAACTAAATGTTAAATATGTTAATATGTAATGCATATTTTAATTGTAAAAGATGTAAATAATGTATTTATTTTATAAATAAACAACTATAAATAAATGTTTAGTATGTTAATATTTATCATTATAAACATATTTTAATGGTTAAACGATCGTCCTTAGGAGGAGAAGAAGACCGCTCCAGCCCACACACCAAAGAAGACTGTAAAGGTAAAATCCAGTGGCGGGAAGGAAAAGAGCGGCGACTCTGTGGCCGACAAGCAGCGTCAGGAGGCCAGAAAGCGTCTGATGGCGGCCAAGCGAGCCGTGTCCGAGCGGCAGAACTCCGCCACCGAGAGCGCCGAAAGCATCGAGATCTACGTTCCCGAGGCTCAGACACGACTCTAATAAACCACCAAACGATACACTCCTCCCCATCCAAGAGACGCTTTCCTGCGCCCACGGACCCGCTCACTCGTACGGAGCGCACCGCGGTCGGATCTGAAGGTGAATGGCCGAAAACAACGAGCAAAAAATACAATAAAAAGAGCGACAAATTGAGTTTGAACGCTGCCACAGAAGAACCTCCCGTTGACGTTTGTTTCTATGGTTTCCCCTTGTTATAATTATAAATGTTATAAAAGTTAACGATCTCATGGAATATATCAAGACTTTGTCTGTAAATTGTGCTAATATCTCTGATGAAAAGACCCTTTACACCCGTCACATGACCCACTTCACTCGTCACATGACCCACGGACAGCATGCACTCAGGATCCTGCACGTGTGCACTTGTCTTTCATCAGCGCGGTCTTCCTGTTCTCACAAACACCTTTCTTTTTCCTTTTCCGGCTGTCGGGGGCACGGACGCGTGACTTTATCACTCGAAGCGTTTGAATGGCGGCGCGTATGTGAATGTTCCATGATTTCTGCGATTAGATGTTTTGATGGTACGACGGATCACCGTAGGAAGTCGTAGAATAGCACAGGAAGCAGATTTTTAGCATTTTTGTCACTTTTCACTCCAGTAAAATATTGATTTATTTTCCACGTCAAACTATCCATGAATTAATAGGGTTGAAATATGACCACTCGACTTCGTTTTTATGATGAATGTTTTAAATCTTCAACAGTGACAATGTCCAGATTTTGACTTGGACCAACAGCTTGTTTTTTAATCTTATTTTATTATTATTATTAATGTTATTCTAATTTTGTGTTTTCTGTTGTCCATTCATTCCATGTGTTCTTCAGCTCGGTTTCATGATGCTGCGGTTCATGCGATGGCCGTACAACCGTGTCTGTGTGTGACCAATTAGAGCCCGTCATTTGTGATCAAAGATGTTTTTTTTTGTTTTTTTAACTATTATTATTATTTTCTTTGACAGATATTAAAAACTTCCGTTACCCAAAACTCAGCTGATTTAGTTTGGAGAAGTTGTTTCAGTGTCAGATTTCCACACAAAAGTCTCAGTATTTACTCTTTTTCATTATGTTAACCGTTTGTTTTCAATGCACTTCACCTTTCAGATCTTGGAGAATCACTTCCTGTTCGTTCATGTGCCAATTCCATATCCTAATATTCACTGGCCGGCCAAAAAAAGTGTCTGTTTGGATTTAAATAGGCAAATCCTTAAGAGTTGATGATTGGATGTGTTTGGCAACAGTTCTTCTAACACTAATTGATGGAGTGTGTAGCTTCTCATTTCCTAAACAGCCATGTAGAAAGACACATCGTGGCCATATTCCAGGATGACAATGTCAAGGTTCATCAGCTCAAACTGTGGAAGAATGTTTGGGAGGGAGCGTGAAGGAAGGTCTTCACTCTCTCTGTCCCAAACCCAAACACAGTAAGATGGATAAACACACCCCATCGGTTTTATTCAGTGCTGCCACCTGTTGGGTAACCTAGGCCGCATTTGCGCTGCAGGTCTTGACGCACAATTCTGTTCCCTTATCCGGTATTTCCATTTACTCTAGCGAAACAGCCCAAGACATCAACAAACTAAATAAATCAAGTAAAACGGTGCGATATGCAATGGATACCCGCCTTTCGACCACAGGAACTTTACCCAGGAACGAGGAAATTTGGGTGGTACTCGGTGTGTTTAGACCGCAGGAACCAGGGTCTAAATGAAGTAAATATTTCCCCCTCCAAACGGCCCTCCTCGCGAGGTAGTACTTTTTCAAAGTTCATGAATTTTCGAGGGCGGTACTTGGGCGCTGAACATGCTGATTAGTTTAGCATTTTATTTCAACCGGCATTTTTAAAAGTCTTTTGTAAGATTCGTTCTGTGTTCAGTAAATATCAGTCTTTCTCTCTGTCTGATGGCGTGCGCCGCGTTCGTCTCAGCCATCTCACGTGCAATGTCCGTAATAGCTGATAATAATATACATTGTCATTTTAAAGCTTTACAAGCTTTCTGAATATGCTGCATGCTGCTGAATCTGCATATTAGTGCTCTTGAGTCTTTGTTAATTACCTCTTTAGTAAACCTATACATAACCAGCAAAAGCAGCACAGCTTGAATCTCTTCCATACTCATTATTAATTTTTTTACAGTCTATTTTTCACCATGTAAACGACCTGACCGATTACTTTTAAGTGTGCGTCCTTACATGACGTGACAGCGCGTGCCGCGCTCATGTTCACAAGAGAAGAAAGTTCATTTTTTCTGAGGGGTAAACATTTTATTTCGTAAGTTATGAAGATAATGTTGGAATAATGACACAGCGTATATTGCCCCAGGCAGTTTTTACTTTAACTGCGCCTGACAGAAGAATTTTTTTCTTTCTGAGATGATTATTACACTTTACAACAGATAAATAGCTTATTATATAATACTGTATTAGTCCTGGTGGCCGTTAAGAGTTGCTATGGCTACCGTCAACACATTCAAGCTGCTGGAGAAAACAGCGTTGACATTTTTGATGCGGCAGACAAACTTCATGTGACAAAATTGAGATTGAAAGTCATCACATGTAAACACCAGATCGGTTTAGATAATGTCTCATGTAAACAGTCCACTAAATCTTTCAATCGGTACACGCAAAAATGATTACTGTCCGTCACTGACTTGGAGGACCATTCACGCGTAGTCCTACATCACCGGACTAATTTGCCTAATCTTCTCTGAACTTTATTTAGCGGTGGAAACGCAGACAGCTGCAGGTCTGGGGGGGAGAAAAGTTCCTGTAAAAAAGTTCCTGGTACAAATTGTTCCGGGTAATTTTGGTGGAAACGGGGCTGATGCAGGCTAAATGGTTATTCAATGCTTTACTTTCCGCAGTATCTTTAAAGGTCAGCAAAACATTTCTCTCGAAAGGTGAAGAAAAAAAGAAGAGAGCCCTTGATCGCGATTCGCGTCCCACCTGAGTTTGCGTAATTCGTCAGTCCCCGTTTCAATGACGTACGACTCGCATTTACTGGGGCATATCCGATTTGACCACTTACACGGCAGATGCAAATGCACGTGTCCGGATCAGATTTATTATTACCACATATGAGTGAGGCCTGAATCCTGCTTACACGTTCACGTCACATCCGATCTGTGCCACATAAGAGGGAAAAAAATGGGGTCACTTGAACCATGCAGTGTAAACGGAGCCCAGGAGAACAACTTTTGCTATGTCAAGATCAGGAGAAAATGTATTTGTTATAATGAGAAAACAACTTTTGTTAATTTGTGATAATGAGAACTACATTTATTAAAGTTCCCGTTCTTCGCGTGTTTTCGAAGCTTTGATTATGTTTACAGTGTGCAATATAACATGAGTTCATGTTTCGCTTGTAAAAAAACACACTATTTTTCACACAATTGACTTATCTGTACAGCGCTGTTTCCTCTGTCCTAAAAACGGCCTGATGATTTCCTTGTTCTATGAAGTCCCTCCTTCAGAAACACGTAACGAGTTCTGATTGGGCCAGCGCTTCCCGTGTTGTGATTGGACAGCAGCTTAGCGCATTTGCCCGGAAAGGTCCCGCCTCATACCATAAGATGGTAAGCGCTGAATGCGCTCTTCTCCACGGGCGAGAGCAACGAGACCACGCCCCCTATTTTGCGTGTTCTTGTGGGCGGAGGGTTAGTCAACAAACGGTTCTAGTGACGTCATTCCTGAAGGAAGTGCAGGGGTGTAGTCCAAACCGGCCGTTCGCTGTAGGCTTTGAAAGGGAACTTCTGTTAAATAAAATATCTCGCTTGGCATTGAACTTTGAGCTTTATAATTTTACAGGTATTATTTATGCTCTAACAGCAACATTACACACTAACTAAAGTTTGAAAAATGGAATCACGAAGAACGGGAGCTTTAAGTCGATCACAAGAAAATTTCACGAGAAAACAAGAAACGATAATAACCGGTAACATTACATTTAAGGTCTCATTTGTTAACATTATTTAATGTATGAACTAACCATGAGCAGTACATTTGTTACTATATTTGTTCATATTAATTCACAGTACATTAACTAATGTTTATTTTAATAAAGTATTAGTAAATGCTGAAATAAACATTAACAAAAATAAATAAATGCTTTATAAGTGCAGTTCATGTTAACTTATGAACCTTATTGTAACGTGTTAAATTATAACCCATGGCCTCTTAAAGGCTTCCATAATTAGGCTTGGAAGAATTGTTGCCCAACGTAATAATAATAATAATCACTGCTATTATGATCCAATTGTAGACTCAAGCATTTGCCTATTTAAATCCAAACAGCCAAATCTGTTTAATCTTTTATTTATTTATTTATTTATTTTTTTGTCAGTGTATGAGGCTATTAGTTCACAGGAAACAGTTTTTTGAAGCTGGAGGAAAACTGTTTAAATGGTGAGTGTTTATGCTCAATATTTGCGGGCACTTTTATTAAAGTCTTTTTTTTTTTTATTCCATTAAAGTATTAAATGTATAGTTCACTAGTTCACCCAAAAATAAAAATTGTCATCATTTACTCACCCTCATGTTGTTCCAAACCTGTATGAGTTTTCTTCTTCTGTTAGATATTTTGAAACTCAGTAAGTGTTTTTTTTTTCCTCTCCCTTCTTCCTGCTATGGAAGTCAATGGCTGTTTGATTGGCCACATTCTTCAAAATATATTTTGTGTTCAGAAGAAGAAGGAAACTCAGCTTTGGGGCTTGAGGGTAACTAAATGGTGACAGGTTTCATTTTTTGGGTGAACGAAGTGCCTCAGATCTGAAGGGTTGTTCTAAAGTTCTGGCCCAGAAGATCCATGTGTTTTCAGAAGCTTGATTCTCATGGTTTGTGTGGTGTGCGAAGTTCAAACTTGCTTTAGTTTGATCTTAACGTGTAGATGAATGTGAGTCATGATCATGAACTCTTCCATTTGTTCACATAATGATGATGACAGGCATGAACACAATGATTCAGTTTTCTTTATATCTGGATTTTAGCAGCCTTTCCCATCCTCTCGAAACAGGCAAATGAATTGAGCAAAAATTATAGTAAAAATTTTTTTATTTCAAATAAATGCCGTTTCTATTCATCAAAAAACCCTTAAAAAGTAATTTTGTGAAATGTATATTCGTTTTAGTTAGCAAAAAAAAGTGTACTAATGTTTCTGAAGTCATGTGACACTGAAGACTGGAGTAATGCTGCTGAAATTCAGCTTTGATCGTGGTATTAAATTACATTTTAACATATATTCACATAGAAATTAGATATTTTTAATAATAACAATTCAATCATACCGTTTTTCCTGTATTTGATAAAATAAATGCAAGCCTTGGTGAGCAAAAGATATGGCATGAGGGTGAAAACAGAGTTTTATGGGAATGTTTACATGCACTGATATTCCTCTAAAATGCAATTTTAGATTCTGAAAGTACTGTTTACATAAACTTTGCAGTCTGTTTCAAGCATACTTTGCATCTGTTCCGAACTAATTATTTCTGCAGACGCGCAAATAAAATAACCGTGCGCATTAATGGCAAACATACACCCATCAGGCATAACATTATGACAGGTGAAGTGAATAGCCCTGGTCATCTCTTCATCACGGCACTTGTTAGTGGGTGGGATATATATGGCAGCAAGTGGACATTTTAACGTTGATGTGTTATAAGGAAAAATGAGCACGCGTAAGGATTTGAGCGAGTTTGACAAAGGCCAAATTGTGATGGCTAGACGACTGGGTGAGATCATCTCCAAAACTGCAGCTCTTGTAGGGTGTTCCCGGTCTGCAGTGGTCAGTCTCTATCAAAAGTGCTCCAAGGAAGGAACAGTGGAGAACCGGCCACAGAGACATTGATGCAGGTGGGGAGCGAAGGCTGGCCTGTGTGGCCTGATCAAACAGACGAGCTACTGTTGCTCAAGAAGTTAATGCTGGTTCTGATAGAAAGGTGTCAGAATACACAGTGCATTGCAGACCAGTCAGGGTGCCCATGCTGATCCCTATCCACCGCTGAAAGCACCAACAGTGAGCATCAGAACTGGACCACAGAGCAATGGAAGAAGGTGGTCTGGTCTGATGAATTACATTTTCTTTTACATCACGTGGATGGCCGGGTGTGTGCATCGCTTACCTGAGGAACACATGGCACCAGGATGCACTATGGGAAGAAGGCGAGCTGGCGTAGTCAGTGTGATGCTTTGGGCAATGTTCTGCTGGGAAACCTTGGGTCCTGCCATACATGTGGATGTTACTTTGACACGTACCACCTACCTAAGCATTGTTGCAGACCATGTTCAGCCTTTCATGGAAACGGTATTCCCTGGTGGCTGTGGCTCTTTCAGCAGGATAATGTGCCCAGCCAAAAAGCAAAAATGCTTCAGGAAGGGTTTGAGTGTTGACTTGGCCTCTGAATTCCCCAGATCTCAATCCAATCGAGCAGCTGTGGGATGTGCTGAACAAACAAGTCTGATCCATGGAGGCCTCACCACGCAACTTACAGGACTTAAAGGATTTGCTGCTTACATCTTGGTGCCAGATACCACAGCACACCTTCAGTGGTCTAGTGGAGTCCATGCTTTAACTGGTCAGGGCTGTTTTGGCAGCAAAAGGGGGACCAACACAATATTAGGTAATAATGTTATGCCTGATTGGTGTAGCCTATATGAAAATGTCTCTAAAGAGGTTATTTTATTTTAAGAAAGACAAATACGAACCACCGCTTACACATGCTCGCGAATATTTTTGAATCCAACTGAGTATTTTGGTGTATAAGGATTTGACAGATTGAATAAGATCCATTCAAGATCGAGGCGTTTACATGAAGAGTTTAAAATCCGATTACTAACAGATAACAAAGGAATGTGTAGCTTTTATGGGATATCATAATTAGCATAAAGCTGAATGATTGTAAAAAAAAAAATTGGGGTGGTAAAAAACACCAAAATAAATGTCCCAGTCTAACTGCAGGCACGGAATACATTTGAGGAAAAAAAGATAGACTCGAATAATCGGCAGAGCAGATATTTAAAGAGACAGTTCACCCAAAAATTCAAATTCTGTCATTTACTCAACCTCATGTCAATCCTTACATTCGTCTTCGAAATGCAAATAAAGATCTTTTGAATGAAATCTGAGATTTGACACTCAAAAAGTTGCGAGATCAAAAAACTGATTAATAGGAATCGAGCGGTTTAGTCCATATTTTCTGAAGAGACTCGATCGCTTTTTATAACAAACAATTTATATTTATTAGTTTTACGATCTCTATGAACTTTGTGAAGTGCCAAAGTTGTGTAGCTGTCAATGGAGGGATAGAAATTGCTCCGAGTTTGTTCAAAAATATCTTCTTATGTTCCGAAGATGAATGGTGGTTTGGAACGACATGAGGGTGAGGATTTAATGACAGATTATTTTATATTTTTGTTGAACTAATCTTTTAAACGTATTTCTTACCTTTAACCTCCAACTCTTTACCAAGCACACAAACTAGTCGATGCAAATCCAACCCACAAACTAATTACTGATTCAATTGATTAGTCAGTTTGACTGGAAAACTGTTAGCTTTTAGTCTTTGTTCAACAGATTTAAACCTGACTATTTGTTAAGCGGAGTTGAACCATTCACGTTTAGATTATCTGACCACATGATTGGCTCAATAAACTTCAGGACCAATCACGTCTCAGAATGCTCGGATTCATCAACCGCTTTACACAATTGACTCGAGCAATAAAGTAGCTTTGTTACTGTTATTATCTCATGTCACTGTTTGTCATAAAGTCGTGTGAGCGCTGACTTTACATTTTCAGCCTGTTTGTTCTTGTTCATTATGTTTGACGTTGATGTCTGTTTTTGCGTTCTCAAATATCCTGACCTGCTTTTCCAACAGATACTGATATTCAGCACAAATTTCTGAACTCTGCATGTCAGCAATATCAGAGTCCTCAAACCTTTGTGTTCCTGTGGAAGGACTGATTATTTGCTTTCGATTGAATATCAATGAACTCAAACCCATCGGATCTTAATAGGGCTAAACTGGACTGAACACACTAATGGACTTTAAATGAATCTGTATATAATGAACACGTGAAATCTGATCTTGGATCAGTAAATTCAATATGCATACAGACCCAAATCTCATCCTTACATCTCCAGAGTCCAGAGAAAGAGAGATTTCCTATAGATATCTATCATTGATGGTTATGTTTCAGAACTGACATGTTTTAAAGTAATATAGATATATACAATGTTACACTCTGTAGATTGTAGGATTGCTGTGGGCATATTTCTTTTACAATCAAAATAAAGTTTTTATTTAACGAGAGCAGCAGAAGAGCGGATGGAGTATTTGTTTGTGGTCTTGAAAAATGATATGATGAATGTTATGCCAACATATGTTTTTCCATTACTTTAACTCATCAACATAATTTAACAAATTGCATTTTCGTTTTTTAAAGTTTACTAGATTAAACTAGGCAAGATTATAAAAAATGAGTTGAAATGACACATTCAATTTGATTTATATAAAAATGTAAGGCAGTAACTGAACTATTTTAGTTAAGTCAACTTAAGTTTTTAAGTTAAACCGGGGGATGTTTTATTCATTGCATTAAATCTTGGCTTGTTCCACCGGTTTTGTTGTAAAACGTAATCTGAATTGTTTTAAAAGCTGGAGAACCTGTTCATCTTGTGTTCTTTCTTTGTGATGTTGCAGAGCTTCTAAACGGTGAGAAACAAATCTTTGTATTTCTATTTAAAATGATGCTTGTGTATGTGAGGATGTGTTTGCAGAAAAATAACGATTCATTCAGATTCTTACAGAGCATATTCTGAAATGTACAAACTTTATTCTCAACAGATAAATTCAGCAAAACGATGGAGAATATCTTCTTGATAACTTCATTTTTGTCTTCTGTAGAATCAGTTTTTTTACGTACACAGGTGATTTTATCTGGAGAGATGGAGAGAAATGTTTTTGTTGTGAAGTATGTGCAAAACTTGCCGCCACAATGTGAAAATATATGATAGTGGCTCTAGTGCATTGCAATGTGTTTTCTTATACAGTGCTTCCTGCAGGGATGACCTCAAAACCTGGAAGACTAGGCCCGGTTCACACAGAACGCTGGACTCAGGTCAGTAGAGCGAAAGATAGTCTTAAGACACTTTTTCTTTTTTACGTTTATCGGTGTGTTTTTAAAATGGTGCTTCATGTGTGTTAGACTTTACAAAAGATCAGAGAACAATGCTTAAAAGATAAGTTCACTTCAAAATAAAAAAAAATTCCTGATAATTTATGTCTGTCTTTCTTTAGTCAAAAATAAATTTTTTTAGGAAAACGTTTCAGGATTTTTCTCCACATAATGGCAACCAACAGTTGAAGGTCCGAATCAATGCAGTTTCAAAGGTCACGCGTGATGTCGGTGGAAGTACCGACTCCAGTGCCAAAAATCTCATGTTCTCCTCAAACTTTAAAATAGTCTGACATTGTTGTTTTAACTTTATTTTTGTAAAGGCTGGTTGATTTAATCTTTAAACGTTCGTTTTGACACTGGGTCGGTATTTACACGGATGTCATGACCATCATGCAAAAGCAGAAAAAACAAATTTGCACATTTGAGGTTAACTCTTTTGCCGCCAAACAAGGAATTTTCCATTATTTGTGAGAAAATGCTTCCCAGCCAAAAACAGAATTTTCCGAGTTTCCTTGTTTTCACTGTTAGATGCTAGGGGGCGCTATTAAGTTCAAGTTCATTTATTTATATAGCACATTTAAAGGTGAACTATGTAGTATTTTTGCAGTAAAATATCCAAAAACCACTAGGCCGGTGTTATATATTTTGTTCAGTTGAGTACCTACAATATCCCAGAAGTTTCCAACTATTTGTAAATTGTGAAAAAAATTGCTATTTCAACTAAGGACCGGGACGTTTCAGCATTGCATTTGAGGCAGTCGCCTGTCAATTGCGTCATATCTGCACTACCCTCGGTTTCGGCTTTTATTTGGCAGGAGCGCTTTACTCTTAGCAGTGTGAACAAGTGAACGCACAGAGTAACGTCATAACATCGTTTTGAACACACTTAAATGTATCTAATATGATAAACAGAGCAGCATTACCTCAAAATCATAACCGGAAGAGCGGATCTGTGCAGGCGCCCGGCGAATGTGTCCCGTCCCGTCATAATAAAAGTCCCGGTATTCGCGAGGCGGGTATTTGTTTAACAATCGCTCCAGCAGCTGTGATCAGGTCCATAACACTCGGTCCTGCTCTGCTTTAGACTACAGTAACGTTAATAACCGCATGCATGAACGTGATTTCTGCCCGAGTCCTATTTTCCACCGGCTGTGATGAGAAGACCACATCTCCCAAGATGCTGCGCTCACACTTTGCGTCATCAAACTACGATTTGTTTTGAATAGGCGCCCTCCAGTGGACGGAAAGTTCCATAGTGCACCTTTAAACAGCCGCTAGACAGACCAAAGTGCTTTACAGAGCAAGCATATAAAAATAAAAGCAGCAAAACATACATAAGCACATAGAGAACAACTAAGCTAAGATTAAGTATGGAATCAAGAAGCAAATGTAACATAATAAGAACAGTCTAAGATAATTAATCAATATGCTAACGAGAATAGATAAGTTTTGACCAGAGACTTAAAAACAGAGAGGTTTGGAGCAGTTCTGATCTCTAGAGGCATGGTGTTCCACAGACGAGGCCCTGCCACCGCAGTATTACACATCTTCTGCATGAGTACTGAATCTCCTGATCAACACACATGCGAGTAAGACGTAAACCAAGCAGTAAAAAGTCCCGGCTGAAACATCCTCCTTCACATCTCCCCCTCACTCTCATTTCTGTCAATACGGGGGAGGGGGAGATGTGAGGGAGGATTTTTCAGCTGGGACATTTTACTGCGCCGAGTCGAAGTGCTATTCCGCCATACATTATAGTTCTCCTTTTTAATCCGCTTAGAAAAGCGTCACGTTTTATTTTATGTCATCATTCTTGATTGTTCAGCTATTCGTGTAACTGTATTTAAATAGGGGAACCGTGGAGGTGTTTGGTACTTCTAACTTGATCTCTGTTTGGTACCATAGTGAATGAACTGGGCTAAGCTAAATGCTATCAGATCGTCACCGCACGTCAGAGAGATTAAGTGCACACACTGAGACGAGAGAGGTATGTATCAACTCGTCTTAGTTAAGGGAATAACAGTTAAATATGAAAAAGTGGTGAAGCATCCCTTTAAAAAAGGAATACATGAAGCTAGAATATATATATATTTTTTTTAATTGTGCTTTAAAAAAAAAAAATTAAATAAGAGGGTCAGCTCTTTATTTTGATGTATTGCATTGATATTCCTATGGGCTATGAACATCTTGGATGGGATGAGGGTGAGTAAATATCAGGAAGTTGTCTTTTTTTTTTTTTTTAGTGAACTGATCCTTCAATGATATGGCAAGCCAAAAGGGTTAGACAGAATTACACTATAGATGAGTCGCATTTACATCCAAAATGTGGTATTTGATGTAGGGGTTGCACAGACTGGGGTTAGACTGTCGTAGACTGGGAAGCCTGGTGTCGACCTGATGATGGCCCATGGTAAGTTTAAACTGTTCTTGGGCCCTATGATTTCCACGACGTGGGAAAACACGGACGGAATTGTGGAATTAAAAAAAAAATTACAATAAAAAAAATTGAATTACAAGATTTGGGAAAATAAAACGGGCCCTACTGAACTTTTCTTCCAGATTCTGACGTTGTCTCAAATAATGGATCCTCGATATCATTAGACTATAAAGGATCTGCACATGCATGATAAGATGAATGACTCTGCTGCTGGTTTTTACATGTCGTCCTTGTCTTTGGCGCCGTGTTTGAGGATGCGAGTGAACTCTACGTAGTTGAAGTTTCCTTTCTTGTCGATCGGCGCCTCGCGGAAGAGCTCGTCCACTTCTTCATCTGTGAAACGGTCACCCATGGTGGTCAGCAGATCTCGGAGATGATCCTCGTGTATGAAACCTGTTAGAGACAGCAGATTATAGGCTTTCTGGCTACTTTAATGTCATGATCGCAACCATTTAAGAGCTCAATTTTTTTTAAATAAAATGCACAGGTTTTTATTTTATTTATTATATATATATTTTTTTTTAGATACTATTAATATTTTGAATTAGTACTTTTTTTCCATTTCAGTTGAAGTTTAATGTCTATATAGTTTTTATTCATTATTTAATTTTATGAAAAATGAAAATGCAAAAACAAAACAAAAAAAAACATTATATTTATTAAAGTTTTCATATTTAGTTATTTTAGTAGGCTACATCAAGTTCATATATTTTATTTAAATTAACATTTATTATTCATTTTATGTCAACACTGTAAAAAAATATTTAGAAAAAAAATAATACCTGGTTGCCTTAATTTTAAGTTCATTGAAAATTTAATTTTGAGTTAATACAATGAAAATTTTTTGAGATTCGACAACCTTTATTAAAATATTAAAAGATTTTGTAAGCATATTGGGCATTTGTGTGTTTTATTTCTGATGACGCAGTGAAACATGCCAAATGATTTGGTTCCGATACAATAATATTTTGAGTTTCTATTTATTAAACAAATTTCCTTTATTGTATCAACTCAATTTTTTTTATTTCAATTAACTCAATTTTAAGGCAACCAGGTTACTTACTGTTAAACCAACAACAACCAACATTTTTTTTTTTTACAGTGAAGTAATGCCTTTTTAAGGGTGTAGTTAGTTAAACTTAAGGTTAGTGAATCTCTCTCTCTCTCTCTCTCTCTCTCTCTCTCTCTCTCGATCTCTCTCGATCTCTCGATCTCTCTCGATCTCTCTCTCTCTCTCGATCTCTCTCTCTCTCTCGATCTCTCTCTCTCTCTCTCTCTCTCTCTCTCTCTCTCTCTCTCTATATATATATATATATATATATATATATATATATATATAAAGCATTTTTTTTTCTAAGAAATTGCAAAATGTGTTGCATTGTAACCTCATGTAACAATTTTTTTAAATGGTTTTAATTTTAATTAACTATAATAAACATGTTTAAAGTTAGGAATATATATATATATATATATATATATATATATATATATATATATATATATATATATATATATATATATATATATATATATATATATATATATATAAACTTGATATAATATAACATTACATATACCTTATACCTTTAACCTATGCTATACATTTTAATATGATTAACTATTCCATAATTTTCTTTTTTAAGAAGATTGTAATGACATTTTAAACTGTTAAACTGTCAATTCTGTGAACTTTAAGTGGGAATAATTAACCCCTACATAAATTAAAATGTATTAATTTAGCTCAAGATGCAGTTAATTAACACTTTTCTGCTAGATTTGTCTGCTAGATTAAGTCCTTGCTGTACCAGAAGCATCTTCATCGAAGCATGTGAAGGCATTTCGTATGACGTCTTCAGGGTCGGTCCCGTTCAGCCGCTCTCCAAACATGGTGAGGAACATTGTGAAGTTAATGGGGCCCGGAGCTTCACTCATCATTCCCTCCAGGTACTCGTCAGATGGGTTCTTCCCTGGATCAAATGATGACATTGGTAAACCCTCCGACACACACACACACACACACACACACACACACACACACTTCATCTGCGGTTGGTGTCAAATGGTCCATCTTATTTGGCCTGCAAAATATACTGCCAAAAGATGATAATGGATGAATCTTACAAAATCTTTACATAAGGTCATATTTAAGCCTAAAATCAGAGAAAAACAAAGCCTTTTTAAAAAAACAAACAAACAAATTATTTAAGGTTTAGGGTTATTTAAGGTTTGACCAGGCAGGATATTGCAGCACAAACCCCTGAAATGTGTCAAACATAACATAAACTCAGAAACAACCATTGTATACCTAGTTCAAAATGAGCAAAAATACACAATTCTGACATAATAATATCATTAACTTCTGAGAGTACAGCACAAATACACACAAGTGGACAAACATATTGAATTAATCTTACAAACCCTGTTTGTATCTACTGAGGTCATATTTCAGCCTAAAATCAAAAGAAAAAATGAATTTTATATATATATATATAATATTTATATGAAGATTCTAAAGGATTATTAGGAACACCATACTAATACTGTGTTTGACCCCCTTTCGCCTTCAGAACTGCTTTAATTCCACGTGGCATTGATTCAACACGGTGCTGAAACCATTCTTTAGAAATGTTGGCCCATATTAATAGGATAGCATCTTGCAGTTGATGGAGATTTGTGGGATGCACACCCAGGGCACGAAGCTCCCGTTCCACCACATCCCAAAGATGCTCTATTGGGTTGAGATCTGGTGACTGTGGGGCCATTTTAGTACAGTCAACTCATTGTCATGTTCAAGAAACCAATTTGAAATGATTTGAGCTTTGTGACATGGTGCATTATCCTGCTGGAAGTAGCCATCAGAGGATGGGACCAGTGGTCATAAAGGAATGGACATGGTCAGAAACAAAGCTCAGGTAGGCCGTGGCATTAAACGATGCCCAATTGGCACTAAGGGGCCTAAAGTGTGTCAAGAAAACATCTCCCACACCATTACACCACCACCACCAGCCTGCAAAGTGTTAAAAAGGCATGATGGATCCATGTTCTCATTCTGTTTACGCCAAATTCTGACTCTACCATCTGAATGTCTCAACAGAAATTAAGACTAATCAGACCAGGAAACATTTTTCCAGTCTTCAAACTGTCTAATTTTGGTGAGCTCTGCTGTTGTAGCCTCTTTTTCCTATTTGTAGTGGAGATGAGTGGTACCTGGTGGGGTCTTCTGCTGTTGTAGCCCATCCGCCTCAAGGTTGTGCGTGTTGTGGCTTCACAAATGCTTTGCTGTATACCTCAGAGTGGTTATTTCAGTCAAAGTTGCTCTTCTATCAGCTTGAATCAGTCGGCCCATTCTCCTCTGACCTCGAGCATCAACAAGGCATTTTCGCCCACAGGACTGCCGCATACTGGATGTTTTTTCCTTTTCACACCATTCTTTGTAAACCCTAGAAATGGTTGTGTGTGAAAATCCCAGTAACTGAGCAGATTGGGAAATACTCGGACCGGCTTGTCTGGCACCATCAACCATGCACTGGCATCAATAACGGTTCAGTCAACATGTTTGTGTATTGAAAAGAGCTTTGTTAACAGTTTGGAGTTCAGGAGATTGTCTTGACCAGGACCACACCCCTAAATGCATTGAAGCAACTGCAATGTGATTGGTTGATTATTGCTTTAATGAGAAATTAAACGGGTGTTCCTAATAATCCTTTAGGTGAGTGTGTCTGTCTATCTATCTGTGTGTGTGTGTGTGTGTGTATATATATATATATATATATATATATATATATATATATATATATATATATATATATATATATATATACAGTCTTGTTCAAAATTTTCCTCAGCTTTCAAATGCATATTCAACAAGTGTTGGCTTCATCCTTAAATAGGGGCCACCTGATTCACACCTGTTTCTTCACAAAATTGATGACCTCAGTGATTGAATGCCACACTGCTATTTTTTTGAACACACCCCTTTCAACTAATTCAACTAATTGCCCAATTGCACAGCCTTAAGAGCGTGCATATCATGAATGCTGGGTCTCATTTGTTTTCTGACAATCTACTGAACCTACTGGTAACTTGTTTGCCACGTAGCAATAAAAAAAATATACGAAAAACCTTGATTATTCTGGTTAGTCACATTGTACTGCTATTATTTTGAACAAGACTGTATATATATATATATATATATATATATATATATATATATATATATATATATATATATATATATATATATATATATATATATATATATATATATATATATATATATATATATATATATATCACCCAAGCACTAAACACAATCATGGTAACACATGAAATTTTAAGAATGTAATAAACATTAATTTAACAACATCAGATGTAACACGAAAACCTAACATAACATACATATAATCTGATTAGAACAAATATTTTAATGAAAATATATAAAATGTCAAGTGTCACGCAAGGAATTCTGGGAATGACAATGTACGTTTTTTCACTGTAAATTAGACAAGGACTTCCAAAACTGTAAATGTAACTGTATTTTACTGTAAAATTACATTAATGTTAGATCTGTTATGGCTATAAACCGTATGGAAACTTTTTGTTAACCATTTTTAAACGTAGCATTTTTACAGTCTTTAACATTAAAATCACGATCAATTTGAATTGACATTAATACATGCCAAATGCAGGTGGATTTCAGAGGGTGTGCATTATATTTTTATTTATATATAGATATATAATATCATTGATCCTTATAAAAAGAGTAAAAAGATGTACTTCAAAATACACTGAAGTTATGTCATGTTAAATAAAGCCATATTAATATTACCGAGAGAGGCCAACATGTCGTGTAGATCCTCCTTATCGATGAAGCCGTCTCTGTTCTGGTCGATCATATTGAAGGCCTCCTTGAACTCCTGGATCTGGGATTGGTCGAACATGGCGAAGACGTTGGAAGTGGCCCTCTGCGGGCGCTTCTTTGTGGTCTTTCCTTTGGCGCGCTTGGCTGCAGACATTTTGACCGCAGGGTTTGGTTCTGCAGAGGGAAGAGATAAGAGGTTAAATTCATTAGAGTCGACTTATCGCAGTCTGGAGGAAAATTCACACTGCAGTAGAGCGACCCAATCGACTCATTCCTATGATGGATGAGGTGTTTATAGTCTCTTTCAGAGTGTACAAAAAAACATGCATCCAGTTTAATCTCATAAGAGTTAGAGGGACATTTAAGTTTCCAAGCCGTTTCAGAATCATGCTATAATTCATAAAAAACTTCATTTTTTTTGTACTGCGTGAAAACAATTCATCACACCGCAAGGCCAATTAAATCAAGCCAGTGACACACTTTTACAAAACCTGAGATATACACGTTCACTTACATGTAGGCTACATTTAAACCCAAAATCTTGATGTTGAATTATAGAATGTTTATTGTTGTGTAAACAACAGAGAAGAAACCCATTTCAGACCATATTTCTAATGTAAAATATCATATCAAATCTCTGCTTTGAAACTGTAATACATGTTCTCTGTTAGTACTTGTCAGAGGTTCGGACTGAAACTGTATTATATCTTTTAACCATTAAAGAAACCTGCAACGATTAAAAGTTCTTGGAGTAAGTGTACCTTGTTTTCCTGTTGAGAAAGGTGGAGAAGCGCTGTGTGCGTTGGGTCTGTTCCTCTTTGGGCGGTAGGGAAGTTTGTTTGGTTTTTCAGGCTTTTCTCCACACCTCCCTGTTCCTGAGCGGCCAATAAGGTCAGCCTCCCGTCTGGAGCCTTTAGCCATACAAGGCCAAGGAATCTGAGAGCCGCAGACTTCGCATATCCTGAGAAACAGCAGAGCGTTTTCACAATGGCCCGGCTCTGGCCAGAAGGAGGCCTTATTTAGCAAATAAATGACTAAGTGTGCAGCACAAAAGAAACATTTCCTTTGGCAGTCAGCGGGGATGAAGACCGGCGCAGGGCGGCTTTCTAAAGTCATTTCAGGCCCTGCTGAGGGATTTACATTTGAGGGAAAAAGATGCAAATTTATGAGCTCCTGGCTTTGTGACAGCGATATTTATATAAACAAATGGATGGATTTTATCATTCTTAGGAAATTCAGAGCTATAAAAATATTCCCCGGTTCCCCTATTTTAGCAAGCAGTGTTTATTGTTTTTTTTTTAAACACACAAAGCTAGTGCATTTTTTGCATTAATAAAATGACTGGTAGTTACAAAAGGTCACACGGCATTAGTCTTAAAGGGACAGTTCACCCATAAAATTAAAATTAGTCCATGTTTTACACATCCTTAAGTCATCCTCAAGATCAGAATTATATATAAAAATATCTCCTGGCTCTTCCAAGCATTATAATGGGTTTGAATGGAGTCCATAAAAGTGCATCTATACATCATATAACTGCTCCACGCGGCTCGGGGGGTTAAGCCATGCGTTTGTGTGAGAAAAATATCTAACTTCCGCGTACGCGAGAGACTGGCGTTTCGGCATACGCAGGACATTTGTAGTAAAGATTGGGAGTCATAATTCTTCTGCTGCTCCTGTAACTTATGGGGTACCTCAGGGCTCTATTTTAGGGCTGTTAATTATTTTTATTTATTTATTTGATTCCACTGGATTTTAATAAATATGGCCATTAAGCCACAATATGTATTTTTTTTCTATGGGGGGTCGCTTTTTCAAAACAAAGGTGTAGTTTGATGATGCCTTGATTTGGCACAGCTTTTATTCGGCCACAGTCACTGCTTATCCGCTCGTGTATTTTAGGTTTTATCATATTCGACACATTTGAGTGTGTTAAAAGTTGTTATAATGCTACTCTGTGCGTTCACACGTTGGCTACTATAAGACACTTGTTCACACTGCAGTGAGCTGGATCGATATTAGGCATGGTAAAACCTGGTACTCACAGTAAATCAAGAAAAAAGATTTAAACAATAAGACTAACTGTGTTGAGCTGTATAACAATAATTAGTATTCTGTGGATGAATGATCTAGACGGTTGCTCAAACCTGTTTAATTAAACACAATATATTAAAGCTTCTTTGGTGTTTCCATGGTTTCTACAAAATAAAACCGAGGGTAATCGAGGGTAATCGAGGATGTCGTTGAAAGCGCTGCGGCCACGCTTATGACAAATACTAAGAAGAGAGACTGTATAACTCCAGTTTTGGCCATTCTTCACTGGGTACCAATAAAACAATGGCTTCAGTTCAAAATTCTGTTATTTATTTTTTAAAGCCATCCATGGTCTTCCTTTATTTGAACATTTTGCTACTTTTTTTTTTTTTTTTTTTTTTTTTTTTTTTTTTTAAACAGATGTTCAAATTGCGTTTTAAGACCTATTTGTACTTACAGGCCTATGATACATATGTATTTTTATTTTATTTATGTTCTCATGTTAATCCATTTTTAATATTAGTATTCATTGTTTGTGTATGAAATGTTTATTTTCTTGTAAAGCATTTTGGTATGCTTTTATAGCTTTTAAAGTGCTTTATAAATAAATATATTGATTGACAGTATTTTCCAAGTTTGAGCATAAGCATAATTTGTGGTAAAAAAAAAAAAAAAAAAGCCAACATTAGTGTAAGTATACACCAATGTTCAGCTGAACAGTGACACTATTGTCTTTTTGGAGCTGTTTAGGGCAGAACTGAACTCTGTTTGCATCACTGAATCATTTTCCTGTTTATTTACTGTAAAGCTGCTTTAAAACAATCTTGTAGCCTATAAAGCTCTGTAGAAATAGAGGTGACTTGACAATTTATCATAGACTAAACATGACATACTCAACATACAACAACTATTATGCATAAAGCCTTTAAATAAAGTTTAAGATGTTTTAATTGCATAAAATGACTTGTTTTATGGAATTATTAAAATATCTAAAACTTATCAGACTACTTCACTGGTGCCTCACACTTTCTGATTGACGTTAAGTGTATCCAATCAGATTAGCGCACTAAACCCCGCCTCCAGCATCTTCATCACAGTGATTGGTTCAGACCGTTCAGCGGCAAAACATACTAGCTTTAAAGTTCTAAAGTTCTTCCTGCAGGGGGCGCTTTACGGCTCTTTAGTCATTGAATTCTCCTTGCTGGAGACATGAATTGTAAACCAAGTCTTTAAAAAGGAAAGGAAAACAATACATTAATTTAATTCATTTATACCTAGCATAAATACAAATGGGCACCGTTGTCAACAACAAAATGATCTGCACTGTGAAAAGTAATATAAATCACGAGACAACGCTTTCCCCCAGACGTGTTCTGTACCTGAAAAATGATACTGAGAAACGTTAATGTCATTGAATATTGAAAAAAAAACCACTCAAAACAATCACAAGTAAAGATAAAATAATAATTATTTACATCCATCGTCCCTGGCCAATCACTGACCAGATCCGTGGTGCTAACCCCGCCCTTTCTTACACTTCGTTTATATACTAATCGCAGTTCTAGCTTTTATTATTTTTCTATGGGTTGGGGATTATGCTGTGGGCAGTTCCAGCAGACACGAACACTTCCTGAATCGCAGCGGTCATATCAGATCTTCTCTGTCCAGAGCTCTCAAAGAAAAAAAAAAAAAACATTTTTAACTGAGTTTGAATGGAAAATGTGCCGTGCGTTTGAGTTCTCTCCGATGCATGGTGAGTAAATGCAGCTTTGTTTTTACTATCTCTCGGAGACTTAATAAAGCAGCAGATGAAATGATGCCAGGTTAATGAGCTAATGTCGACTCACGTGATACCTGCGCAGGTGGACTGACCTCCAGTGACCTCTGATCACCTGCTGACCTCACACCTGTCCGTCAAGCTGCGAGTGAAAGTCATGGACAGTTCAAATGACAGCAAGAAGGCGGAGCCCAGAGTCAACGAGAAGAAATGCTGTGAGTTATTATTATTATTAGTGCTAATTTTAGTATCTTGTGTCTTGTCAAATGCTCAGTGGTTGGTCAACCTCTGTGGGGATTCAAAACTGGTAGCCTTTTTGGTTTGCAAACTGTTGTGTATCAAGTTACTGTTGATTCATGTGGTTATAAATGTTATATTTCTGTAAAAACACATTTTAAATCCTTGTGTAGCACATAAAGGCCTCTTGTTTTAGTTGACAGTGGGACCATTGCACTTCAAGACTAACAAAATGAACCAACCCAGAGCAGAGCTGAGCTTTAACTTGTTCGTTCAGGCTAAAAGAGAAACAAACTCGCATTGGAATTTGAGGCTTTATGTACAGAAGGTGTTTTTATGGAATGTAAAGCCCAGCTAGAAGGCGTGTCGGGTCCTGTTTCTGTAGTGTAATAATATTGATGAATAGTCAAGAATATCAAAGAGAGAAACCACCTAACAACATCCCAGAACATCATAGAAACACCCGTGTGATCGTCCCAAACACCTAGACCCACCAATGGAGTTTTGTCCTCTGTACTAGAGGACAATAAATTAGTGCAAATTTCTCTAACAACATACAGTAGGGGAAATATGTATTAAAATTGTGTAAGTTTGCCCCAATCATCACAATTATTATGTCATTTTTATGGTAGGTTTATTTTAACAGATAGAGATTTAATTGAATATCAACCAGAAAAAAATAAACACACACACACACACATAATACAAAGGTTATAAATTGGTTAGCATTTGATCAAGTGAAATTCTGTCTCCTACAGATTGGTTATGTGCCCATGTGGTACCCAGATTAGTCCTGTCACTTTAAGAAAGTACTCCTAATATCAGCTCATCGTGTGTATAAAAGATACCCGTCCACATAATCTTCCATTGCAACCTCTTTCCATCACCATGGGCAAGACCAAAGAGCTGGAAAAACATGTCATGACAAGATTGTAGACCTTCACAAGGCTGGAAATGGGCAAGACCATCAACAAGAAGCTTGGTGATGAGGAGACAACTGTTGGTGCGATCATTCGGATATGAAAGAAATCGCCCTATTTCTGGAGCTTCCTGCAAGAGCTCGCCTCATGGAGTAAGGATGATCATGAGAAAGGTGAGGGATCAGCCCAGAACTACACGGGAGGAGCTTGAGAGTTTCGGTTTTCTGCCTGAGCCCGAACTTGAGCCAACCCGCAGTCTAATGGGCCGGGCCCTAGGTGAAATTTAAACATAACAGTATAATATTTAAACATAAATATGAAACAAAATATTTTTTTAATGGCTATAACAAGTGTAATAGACTACAGTACATGTTATCGGGCTCTGGCTCTAATTACAGTTGATGTGCTCGGGTAGGGCACAATCTAAGCTCTAACGGACTGGGCCATGTACTGTAAAATCTCAGAACACTAAAGATGATTCATGGATGGGTCTTCCAGCATGACATGATAATGACACAAAACATACCGCCAAGACAACAAAGAGTGGCTCACGAAGAAGCACATTAAGCTCATGGAGTGGCCTAGTCGTTCTCCAGACCTTAATCCTATAGAAAGTCTGTGGAGGGAGCTGAAACTTTGAGTCACCAAGTGACAGCCAAGAAATCTAATGATTTAAAGAGGATCTTTAAAGAGGAATGGACCAAAATCCCTCCTGAGATGTGTGCAAACCTTGTGATCAACTACATGAAACGTCTTACCTCTGTGCTTGCCAACAGGGGTTTCTCCACCAAGTACTAAGTCGTGTTTTGCTTGACGGTCATATACTCATTTCACTGGAATTGCAAATCAGTTTAACCTTTATATAATGTGTTTTTTTCTGGTTGATATTTGATCTCTATCCGTTAAAATAAACCTACCATAGCAATTATTGACCCTTCATTTCTTTGTAAGTGGGCAAACAATTTTTTACGTCACAGTTTTAAGTCCTGTAAAGAGCAAATTCAGGACTTTGCAGAGATACCAAATATTTGGAGGTTTCACCTGGAAAACCTCTCATTGCTCTTTAAAAAGGACTGAATGATCAAATGTAGCGCACTAATGAAAACAATGTTTTGTAATGATCATTTAAATCTGACTAATTTTGTTAGAAATCAGAAAAACAGTGCACTGATTTCATACTTGTAGAAGACACCTGGACTTACATCATGGCATAATATCAGGCATTTTGGGTGACACAAGTGAATAGGGAAATAAATGTATTATTTTTTTATTATTATTAAATAAATAAAGAATGGGAATGGAATTCATGGCCATGTTTACACACATAGCTTAGTATAATGATTTATTACCAGCTGCCATATCACCCTGTAGCCCAAGACTGGTTTCCCACTGAAGCTAAGCAGGGCTGAGCCTGGTCAGTACCTGGATGGGAGACCAACTGGAAAAACCAGGTGTCTGCTGGTAGAGGTGTTAGTGAGGCCAGCAGGGGGTGCTCACCCTGTGGTCTGTGTGGGTCCTAACACCCCAGTATAGTGATGGGGACACTATACTGTCAAAGAGCACCGTCCTTCGGATAAGACGTTAAACCGAGGTCCTGACTCTCTGTGGTCATTAAAAATCCCATGGCACTTCTCTTAAAGAGTAGGGGTGTAACCCCGGTGTCCTGGCCAAATTCCCTTGATTGGCCCTTACCAATCATGGCCTCCTAATAATCCCCATCCACTGTATTGGCTCTATCACCCTCTCTCCTCTCCACCTATCGCTGGTGTGTGGCGAGCGCACTGGCGCCGTTGTACTGTGGCTGCCGTCGCATCTTCCAAGTGGATGCTGCACACTGGTGGTGGTTGAGGAGAGACCCCCGACATGAGAGTGAAGAGCTTTGGGTGTACAGTAGTACATTTGAAAGCGCTATATAAATGCCTCATTCATTCATTCATCAAATCAGTAATATCTTTTATACCATGGTTGAGAATCATCTTTATATAAAGTTTGAATAAAAAAAGCTTGAAATCGATTGGTAGATGAAAAAATCCTATTGTTTTTGCCTATGCATGTCATTCCACGAGTCCAGGTGTACAGGCTACATAGCATAACAGGAATACATTTTTTTCCCTTCCAAAAATTCTTTAATCAATTTGTTTCTTGTGCTCTAAACAATGTAATAACCTAAAGAAATAGACAGATACGGTTCTCAGAAGGCTATAGCAAAAGCTCCGCTCACATTTTCTTCACAAAATATAAGTATATAATTGATTATTGTTAACTAAAGTTATTAAAAGCTGAGCTAAAATATAAATATTAGATGGAAAAACTAAAACTTAAGTTAACTTAGAAATAAATAAGTTTAAATTGAAACACTAAAATGACTAATACTGAAATAAAATATGAATTAAAGCTATATTGAAATATAAAAAAAAGTTACACTTTAATTTTTAGGTGACGTAGTTACATTGCACTTTAACAGTACTGAGTAACATTAATTAACTACACGGATGATTTTATAATTGCAGGTACATTTGGTGTCCAATGTCATTATTTTTTCTGCTTTTTCAAACGGTATTTTTTTAAGTTTTATCATTTGTTACTCATACATTGTTACAGACCATAGCAATATAATATTTTCTGTAAAAGGTGACTTATATAGCTGAAAATCATGATTTCTTGTTGTCAGAATTAGTGTATTATTTTTCATTGTGTAATCAATATTTTATTTGACTTTTCTTTTGGTAATATTTCATTTATTTTATTAATAAAAGCCATAAATAGTAGTTTTCCTAATTCTACAATATTAATGTGTTTAAAATGATGATTTAACATGCTAAAAACAAGACTAAGTTGGAAATTTAATTCTCGAAAAAACATGTGGTGCTCATTAAATACAAGAAGCCTCAAGCTACTCTAATGCATAATTGATAAGGTTAGGCAATAATGTCAGTAACTTCAGTGGTGTCTTCACTGGTGCTCATGAACGTCACTTATTTGCACAGATGGAGGACTGTAATGAGTGTAAACATGGACGTTCATCTGATGTCATTGTACTGGTTTGTGCTGCACTGAGAAGAAAACTGTGTGTGTGTGTGTGTGTGTGTGTGTGTGTGTGTGCGTTTTGTTTCATAGCATGGGCGTCGTACATGACCAACTCGCCCACTGTGATCGTGTTGATCGGCCTTCCCGCCAGAGGAAAGACATACATATCTAAGAAGCTGACACGCTACCTCAACTGGATCGGGGTTCCCACTAAAGGTGAGAGTTCACAGACGAGACCGGTCTCTGTGCTGCTGCTTATTCAAGAACAGTACTGATTCTGCCAGCCAAATATATTAATATTCCTGAGGTTGATGCACTAAAATGATTTCCTAAATATAATTAATTCAAATACACAAAACATTTTTTTTTACAGTTTTAACAGGTTTCCAATTGTCATGGGGGGAAAAATAGCAGGGAATATTAGGGAATATTGCCTTCAAAATATTCAAACATTTGTAAATACTTTAAACTTTCATACTACTTCCAACTGAAAGTAGTATGGACGTTTAAAGTAGTTTCTAATGTTTGAATATTTTGAAGGCAATACTGTCAGACAGACAGACAGACCAATAGATAGATAGACAGATAGACAGACCAATAGATAGATAGACAGATAGACAAAGAGAGAGAGAGAGCTTACAAGGTTTTTCATTTTGCTAACATGTTTCTAGCATGATTTAGCATTTTGTTAGCATTATTATCATGTTGTTAGCATGATTAGCATTTTGTCACCATGATTTAACATGTTGCTAGCATGGTTAGCATGTTGTCACCATGATTTAACATGTTGCTAGCATGGTTAGCATGTTGTCACCATGATTTAACATGTTGCTATCATGGTTAGCATGTTGTCACCATGATTTAACATGTTGCTAGCATGGTTAGCATGTTGTCACCATGATTTAACATGTTGCTAGCATGGTTAGCATGTTGTCACCATGATTTAACATGTTGCTATCATGGTTAGCATGTTGTCACCATGATTTAATATGTTTTAGCATGTTCTCACCATGATTTAACATGTTGCTATCATGGTTAGCATTTTCTCACCATGATTTAACATGTTGCTATCATGGTTAGCATTTTCTCACCATGATTTAACATGTTGTTAGCATGATTAGCATGTTGTCACGATGATTTAACATGTTGCTAGCATGGTTAGCATGTTGTCACCATGATTTAACATGTTGCTAGCATGGTTAGCATGTTGTCACCATGATTTAACATGTTGCTAGCATGGTTAGCATGTTGTCACCATGATTTAACATGTTGCTAGCATGGTTAGCATGTTGTCACCATGATTTAACATCTTGCTAACATGATTTAGCACATTAACAACAAGATTGTTAACATGATATAACATGTTGCTAGTATGTTTTAGCACGTTTCCTAACACGATTAAATGCGTTGCTAACATGATTTTACATACTGATCTTTGTCCGTATTCAAATGTAACCTTTTGGTATCTAGCACAATTATTTTGAATTAATTATAGTTATTACAGGATTCCAACTGTCATGCAAAACTAATGGGAAAAGTCTCGGGGAATTTTAAAATATATATTGTTTTCCAGCTCTAAAATATTCAATCATCTTGGAATGACTCTATCCAGAAATAATGATATACAGTAAAATCATGGGAAATTGTTGTTTAAAAGAAATCCTAGTTTAACATTTGTAACATTCGTACTGCATCTATTTAATTTTATACTAGCTTTTGACCCGTTCACACCAAGGATGCTCACTATAATGATTAATATATATTTTTAATTCTATATGTAAAATAATTCACTTAACTATAATGATGTCACAAAGAAACAATATCACAGGAATCCCTTTCACAGCTGATGAACGATAAAAACAACCAATCAGAATCCATCCTGCTCTAACATTCATGAGCATTTAAAGTGACACACGACACAACTGCAGCAAGTGATACGGCTGAACACTAATATCGTTATAATAGTTCTCGTTCTTGGAGTGAACGGGTCTTTACTCTGAAGTTAGACTGTTGTGTTCATAACTGTTGTGTGTCTCTGTCAGTTTTTAACCTGGGCGTTTACAGACGCGAGGCCGTACAGTCGTACAAGTCTTACGACTTCTTCCGTCATGATAATGAAGAGGCCATGAAAATCAGGAAGTGAGTATCCACAGCGTCTGTGTACGGTTTCAACACAGCTCAACATTACACACACAAGAGGATGTTACTACAGCAGAATGACTCGCCTGAAGCCATTTCAGTCAGGAAACCTTCAGGGCAGGATGTTTTGCACATCGACAGGCTGATTACTCACAAAAGTCAGCTTATTAAAGTAACCCGTTTCAAGACAAGCCTGACAAGAAAGCTTGAAGGAGTTTTAAAAGCTTTGCTTTTCAAAGGGTTTTAGTTTTAAATTGTTTGAAATTTAAAGGGTAAAACAGCGCACAGTTAAAGCTCACAGTTTTTGCCAATCTCATGCCAATCAAGTAGTATTGCATCCTTCACATCTCCGAAGAGTCTTTAGTTTATAAAAGACGAGCCTGTGCAGGCGCGCAGTGGGCGGAGCTAAAGTGTCACGCACATACAGAATATATCACGGCATTATCCCTGGATAACTTTCAATTCACTATATGTTCGTTTTGTTTACATCATATGCACTTCCGCACCGACTGCCAACAAAACACACACATTTGATGTAGTTTCACTCAGCGCCTGCGGTTTTGACTCATGATCAAACAAACACACTTGCACAACTCCTGAAAAACAAACTGCATCCACCTGATTCCTTAAAGCTGGGTTATTTGGGAAGCTGAACAAGGTAACACACTTCTTTGAAACCAGAAACACACTTCTTTAGTGACATTGTTGATTTTGTGGTCTGAACGCATAATGACATGGCCCAAAACATACATGACATGCTCCCATGACCCAGAGAAGCTTGTTTGTGGGTTGCTGTGTGTGTGCACGCTCTTACCTGATGTCGTACTTGAAAAAAACTTTTTGAAACTTATATAAATCCTGAAGGAGTGAATTTGGCACACAAATGTGCCGTTATATGTCCAACTCGTTTTTTGAAATGTTTGGCCATGTTTAGCATTAGAACCAACTCTTTAACAGTGTAAATGAGCCATTATGCATGGAATAACATTAGACCCCACCCCCTTTAAAGGTCCACTGAAATCAAAATTTAAGTTTTTTAGCTTTTAGTATGACTGTATTAGCCTTAAAGTTATGAATAAGCTGGTATGTTCCAAAACTATGACAAAATTTGCATTTAGGAGATATAAGCATTCAAAATTTACAGTCTTTCACTTCCGTTAAAACGAATCTCAGATTTTGGTGACATCATCGCAGACTTCACTCTCTCGTCAAATCTTCTGTCCAATCAGAATGCGCTCTAGAATGTAAAGCCCGCCCCCTTACACTGCTGAAGCTGTGGCTGAAATCAGTCAGTTGTTAACACACATTTACTCATTTCTACATCGTGAAAGGCACACAGCACACTATATATGTGATAGGAAACCATTCAGTGTAAATATGCTTTCATTTGAGTCGAATAAAGTCTGTTTTCACGTTAGTTTCACACACCGCAGCAGCACACACACCACAACGGCTCAGGTCTAAATTTTGACTACAGACACGAGAGCGCAGCGCGGATCATATGTGCGAGTCCGCGCAGACAACAAACATATCGACCTGTTTGAATTCTGCACAGAATGCTGGATTTCAAAGCGATATGGAGGAGATTATGATGGTAAACAGTGTTAGAGGAAACTGGCTTTACCAAACAGAGAAAGGTCCGCTCTTGCTCTCTAGTCAAACTGTATATTAATTAACGAAACGCTATTGGCTGTTTCAAAAAAGGGGAGGAGCTGCTAACAGCTGAAGCCGTTTCAGGGGAAATCACGTCAACACATTGAATAATGCGGTGTGTTTCAAGGCACCAGTGGACCTTTAAAGTAGTTCAAAGCTTAATATTTGAAGGTTTTGGAAAACAAAAACCTAGCAGAAACGGTGCATTTGCATTAACATGTTGTTAGCATAAATTAGCATGTTTTGGCACATTGCTAGCGTGTTTTAGTCCGTCCCTTTATTCTGTATATGAATGATTGAAATGAGGAATATTGTGATGTGTTTGTTCCCAGAAGTAAACTCAAGACTACAATGGAGGCGTTTCAGGGAGTTCAGAAACACTGACACTGATATAGAAAATATCGCGAGCAGGAGGGAGTTTTCATGCTGAAACGGCAACATTACACACTAAAGAAAGACTTGGAAACATTGAAAAAAGCACAATAGGTCCCCTTTAAATGATTTGTCAAATCTTTGTTCCTCAGACCAGTGTGTACTGTTGAGTTTAATGTGGTTGTTCTGGTTCTGGTTCTGGTATGACGATGCGTTTTTCTCTCAGACACTGCGCTATCGTCGCTCTACAGGATGTGAAGTCTTACCTGAATGAGGAGGGAGGGCAGATCGCTGTAAGTTCTGCTCTTTGGAAACATTTTACTGAAACTAGAATTTCTCCATCTAATAGATAATATATTATTCATTCACACATATTCATACACATACAACATATAAACACATATGTTATTTGTGTTGCATAAATATACAGTTTTTTCACTGTATATAGTGCTATCAGATCAGTGATGTTATTGTTAACTATAACTACAACTATAAACAACTTTTAAAATAAAGCTAAAATAATATAAAATATGAATATTAAATGGGAAAAGGTTATTACATGATAAATACACTGATTAACTAGTGTAACTAAAGCTCCAGTAGCTTTGATCAGACCACACAGGCCAGCCTTCGCTCCTCACGTGTATCAATGAGCCTTGGCCGCCCATGACCCTGTGGCCGGTTCTCCACTGTTCCTTCCTTGGAGCACTTTTGATAGAGGCTGACCACTGCAGACCGGGAACACCCCACAAGAGCTGCAGTTTTGGAGATGATCTGACCCAGTCGTCTAGCCATCACAATTTGGCCCTCGTCAAACTCACTCTACGCTGCTTCTAACACATCAACAAAATGTTTAATTGCTGCCTATAAACCCAATCACTAACAGGTATAATGTTATGCCTGATCAGGGTATATTCTAAAATAGTTTATAAATGATATTAAATATCACTGTGCCAGATGGTGATTCTTTAACATCATTAGACCATCATGCATCAGATCGTCTTTTTTTAAACCTTTTTTTTTTTTTTCATTTTAACTCCATCTCTTTTATTTAGATGGTGTTGTACAGATTTTTAATGGATGTATGACATAAAATTGTCAAGCATTAATGCATTTTGGATGAATTTGAGATCAGAAATGCTCAAATCGAAATATTTTCTTTCATTTTCGGACCATATTCTATCCCAGTCAAAAAAGAGCATAAAATCAATGATCAATTATCTAATTGCAGTTGTATCATACACAAATGACTATGATATTTTCAATCTGACTGATGATTTATTTCCCGTTGTGTGATGTGCTTGTTCTTATGAATCATTTCTCTCTGTCAGGTTTTTGATGCCACAAACACAACCAGAGAGAGAAGGAACCTCATCCTGAGTTTTGCGCAGGAGAACTCGTATAAGGTCCGTGAATACCAGGCGCTCTCTGATATATTAGCAGTTGTAATGTTACCCTGGAGAAGCACTGAACATCAATCAATCAATCAATCAACTTTATTTATATAGCGCTTTTACAATCACGATTGTGTCAAAGCAGCTTCACAGTGTCAAACAGGATAATATTGTAACAAAATCTGATTTGGCTGTACAGTCGTACTGGAGAAAACAGTGATGTTATCAGCTTATTTTCATTTATCATATAGCGACAATGTTGGCAGATCAGTATTATAGTTTATAGAATTTAGAAGACCTAATTCATAAATTTTATTTGTATAATTAGTTGAATAACTTTAATCATAATTTTAGTGTCCCCAACTGAGCAAGCCAAGCCAAAGGCGACAGATGATCATGCCGAGATCAATAAAGCACCTCCAACGGCTTGCTTCAGTCTTTGATGTGATTATTCTTGTGTTTGTTTCCAGGTGTTTTTTGTCGAGTCACTTTGTGACGACCCAGAAGTCATTGCTGCCAACATACTGGTGAGTGTCAATGCAGAATTTATTCATATTCTACAATAATAATAATCTGCTTATTACTGCTGTTATATCTCAGCCCAAACACACACATATATGTGTGTGTGGGCTGAGCTTATGTGATGCGATGATGACTAACAGACAGCAGACAAGCGGCAATCCACCTGAATGAGTTATAAAAAAATTCACCCCCTCAAAGTTGTCATGAAGGGCAAAATTAGCCGTATAGACCAAAACAACAATTTGTACCAGGCTGTAATCACGTTTTTTTTCTGTTGTAAACATGGGGCTCAAGGAGATTCTGCTCCCTTCTGGAGCCTGTCCCTAGTGGTCAGTCGAGGAATTGGAGTTTTAGTTACTTCCGTATTGCTTGGTTACATTATATGATCATGTTCTTATGCATACAAATGCTTTTGAACCGTTCAAGACACAAGGCGCAAGACAAAAGATAGCACTCTGTCTGTAAATGTCTTGACACACACACACACATATACATACACACACACGACTTACAGAAAGACATGTGCTAGTATCGAGTTCTTTCGAAAATAATCATAATAAAGTTTTGTCGATTGTCCTCATAAAATCAATCTAAAATTAGTTTAAAGTCTTAAGTGAAAGGTTTTTTGTTTTTAAATCGGACACTGTTACCATGGAAACAGTACTCTAAATTCTTGTAGAGGGCTCCTTCCCTAGCAGGATAAACTAGATAAACTAAATTTATTTTATCCAATTTATAATTAAAATATTTTCTAATCTTGACAATGTATATTGTAGAAGTCTTAAGGTTCCATATTTGGTGACTGTTTTGTGATGGAATTGATATTTGCACAGAAATTTTGTAATTTGTTACAGGAAATGTGGATTTTTGTTATAGCGCCTGAACAAAGTCTCATGGGAACTTCAGTTTTTGTGATATCAACTTCAAATTTGGAACACAACTTGGTTAGACATATGGCTTTGATTTTATAGTCATTTTAGAGTACTTTTTTGTAAAATATATATTTTATTTAAAATAAAAATATTTCGTACAGTATTTTTAATTTAATGGAAATTTAAACTTCAATAAATTTAATTCTTTATTATTTTTTTAAAATTGCTTTCACTTCAGCAATAATCTGCCTTCTTTTTGCCTAAAAGTGTCTGCATAAAAGTGTCTTCTTTAAAACAAGACCAAATTTAGGTATAAATTCCAAAGCCTTCCTACAGCCATTTAAGTTTGGATAGTGCATTAACATGTCTATTCTTAAAAGGGGGTGACATTTAAGGGGTTAAGTTTACTTACATTTAAAGTTATTTTATTTGTTTTTTTATGCCAAATACATTTTAAAATGGACAGCTTTCAATTACACTGTAATGTTGAATGGCTATAATGAATGTATACAATGAATACAATTATAATGAATGTATACAATCAATTTCATAGAGACATCAGTAGCAGTATTGATACTGACCTTTAATCATAAAAATATGCCATTACAACAAATATTTAAAGTACACTGTTTTTATATTGTTTTAACATTCATTTGGAGAGTAACTGTGAAATTATTATTATATTATAAAATATATTTAAAACGTGTTTTTAATTGCAATTAATCACAATTAAAACAAATAATAATAATCTAGTAAATTTTCTTAAGCGATTGACAGCACTAATTATAATTATGCAGCTTTTATGCACTCGTATCAATTGAGACTAAAATAAAAATAATCACATAGCAAGACTATTTCAAAGTTAAATTAAATTAAATTAAAAGGAACACCTAAATATACACACATTCCCCTGTGTATTGATGTAATTTCTACATAAGCTCCACTCTTGATTAGTTAATATCAGTGTTCAGCGAGGACTTTGTGCTTTTGTTATAAACTGTGCCGTTGGAGTCATAACATATGATTCATTTGGGATCAGGATGTGAAGGTTTCCAGTCCGGATTATCCTGAGAGACACAGAGAGAGCGTGATGGAGGATTTCCTGAAGAGAATCGAGTGCTACAAAGTCACATATAAGCCGTTAGATCCTGATGAACATGACAAGTAAGATTACATTTTCAATTCCAAAGTGTCTCGCAAAAGTCCAGAAGCTAAATTGACCTTTTCCTTTGGATAACGCTTTTATTGTTTTTTGGTTTTTGATTAAAATGATTTTTTTTTTCTCATTGTATTTTAAGATATTTGGTAAACTGTATGATAATATTGAATTTCAGCACTTTATCTGTGACTTCGACAGTCTTTAACTTTTCTGTTATGTCAGAAAGCCTCCAGCAGAGAGCAGTGTAGTTTCAGTTTGCTGAGTTTATTTGGTTCATTTATAAGGATGTAGTTTTGTTTAATGATAATACTGCATCATAAATATGCCTTCTAGTTAATTAGGTTATGTTAAAATGATGTGGCTAATCATATATCAACCTAGAATCTCTAAAAACCCTGTAAGAATGGTTTGGACAGTCACAGGCGTTTCTGTAATTCCTCTGGCGTAGCATTTGGCTTAATCGCAAAATAATCTTTCTTGAGAACTTCAACCCCACTGTAGTGCTTACAGACAGAGCTGTGGACATTAACTCTGTCTTTGCCTTCAGACATGTTGGATTATCTCTTATTCTCTGCTGTAAAAGTGCTTAAAGAGGTTAGTTCACACAAAAAGGAAAATTCTGTCAGCATTTACTTGTTTCAACTTCACTAACTGCTCCAAGTTAGTCAACAAACAGATTTTTTTTTTTCCTACTATGGAAGTTAATGGGTCCCTTCAAATGTTTGGTTACCCATATTCAAGATATTATCTTTTATGTATTTCTCTCTCTCTCTCTCTCTCTCTCTCTCTCTCTCTCTCTCTCTCTCTCTCTCTCTCTCTCTCTCTCTCTCTCTCTCTCTCTCTCTCTCTCTCTCTCTCTCTCTCTCTCTCTCTCTCTCTCTCTCTCTCTATATATATATATATATATATATATATATATACCTATCTATAATCTATATACATATATACACACACACAATTGGGTTTTAATAAACACCTTCCTAATATTTTGTTGGTCCCTGTTTTGTAGCCAAAATAGCCCTGACCCATCAAAGCATTGACTCCACTAGACCCCTGAATGTGTGCTGTGGTATCTGGCATCAAGAAGTTAGCAGCAGATGCTTTAAGTCGTGTAAGTTGCGAGGGGGCGGCCTCCATGGATCAGACTTGTTTGTTCAGCATATCCCACAGATGCTCGAATGGATTGAGATCTGGGGAATTTGGAGGCCAAGTCAACACCTCAAACTCAATGTTGTGCTCCGCAAACCATTCCTGGACCATTTTTGCTTTGTGGCAGGCACATTATCCTGCTGAAAGAGCCACAGCCACCAGAGAATACCGTTTCCATGAAAGGCTGTACATGGTCTGCATCAATGGTTAGGTAGGTGGTCAAAGTAACATGGATGGCAAGACCCAAGGTTTCCCAGCAGAACATTGCCCAAGGCATCACACTGCCTCTGCCGGCTTGCCTTCTTCCCATAGTGCATCCTGGTGCCCTGTGTTCGCTCCCCCCATGCATCAATGAGCCTTTGCCGCCCATGACCCTGATGCCAGTTCACCACTGTTTGAAACCACCACTTTTGATAGATACTGACCACTGCAGACCGGGAACAACCCACTAGAGCTGCTGTTTTGGAGATGATCTGACCCAGTCGTCTAGCCATCACAATTTGGCCCTTGTCAGACTTGCGCACATCCTTGCACTTGCCCATTTTTCCTGCTTCTCTAACACATCAACTTTGAGATTTTAATTGCAAGGTTAATTTTTTTTGTACTATATTTTAATTAGTATATAATTATATTATATATTATATATTATATATTAATGTACTATATTTTTTTCAATATAGTACATTAACTTCAACTCATTTTATTTCTGTTACAACTCATTATTTTTCTGTTAAAGGGGTAAAAATTGGTGAAAATTGTCGTCATTTAGTCACACTCCAATTGTTCCAAACCTGTATAAATGTCTTTGTTCTGCTGAACACCAAGGAAGATATTTGGAAGAATGTTAGTAACCAAGCAGATCTCGGCAGACATTATAGTGCAGGGTGTCCGCGGGGTTGTAAAAAGTATTAAAAAGTGATAAATCCAAATTGTCAAATTTAAGGCCATTAAAAGTCTTAAATGTGGTCTCAGAGGTATTATTTTTTTCCAAATTAGGTATTATTTTTTCAGACTATCAGGTGTCCTATTCTGATTGAAGTTCTATCTGCGTTCGCGTTAGTTCGTTTAAATATGGGCTTTAGCATATCTGGGCACATAATCAAAGATCTTTCATCTCCGTCTCAGCGTATGTTTAATGCTGACGTCATATTCAGCGGTCGTTCGGCATCATCTCAGAACACTGCGCGCTCAACAGAAGTGGCTGGCTTACGGTTTATTGTAGACTTGCCTCAAGGCATATCTTCAACGACTGTCCTCATAAGAGCAATCTTAAATGATTTATATAAAGTCTAAAATGAACAAAAAGAGTTGTGAGAGAATGAGGTGCGATCCATAGACAGTAAACAGTGAGATCCGCGTGTCTGTATTAATATCAGTAATACTGGCCTTCATTCATAAAAAGATGCCATTTAAACAAGTATTTAAAAAGAAATACTGTCTTTATGTTGTTTCTACATTAATTTGATTAACTGTGAAATTATTATATTAAAAACTTACAAAAACATTTCTTTTACACATTTCTTAATCACAGACAAAATGTGTGATTAATCTAGTTAAAGTTTTTAATCGATTGACAGCACTAGTTTTTAGTATTTTGTTAAATTCAACAACTTATCACAGTTATAGAAATGTAATATTTGGCTGAGGTTTTGTTGTTGGAAAAAAAAAAAACACTAAATAATTGAATTGCTGAATTACCAATTATTAATGTAAATCAGATGTGTATGCAGTAATGCTTCTCCTTAACCAACCTTTGTGAATGTTGAGATGTATTTTACTGTGTCTGGATGATAACTTAATACAGATTTCCTCCTGCTGTCGATTCTAAATCGATTCTTTTTTGTATGTTATATATGTCAAAATCTGTGTAAATAATAGAAAGATCGCTGATTAATAAACTTGCAATTCAGTGTCGTGATGGTTTTAAAAAATATTCTGAAGGTAGTAAAAAAGGTATTAAAAAGTAGTAAATTTAACTTAAGGATTGCTGTATATACCCTGTAGTGGGAAGAAAAATACTATTGTGTTCAATGGCTGCCGAGATCTGGTGAGTAAATGAAGGCAACATTTCTAAATTTCCTTTTGTTTTGTTTTGTTTTGAGTTGTATTATATTTAACAAAACCAGTTTTTGCTAAAAATATAATTTTTAACAAAAATATACAGATAGCAGTGTAATCATATAATTTAATTTAAAGGCCTGTTCTCAAGAACGATATTGATAATTATAACGATACATTTTATGATAATAAAGATAATGTTTATTCTGAGTTTTGTCGTCTGCTGCTTTAATTTTTTTTTCTTTCAAGCAGGATGGATTCTGATTGGTCGATGTTTGTATCGTTCATCAGCCAGAAAACAATGTTCTGAAAGAGATTCCAACAATATTGTTTCTCTCTGCTGTTATTATTATAGTTGATATTCTGTATAGAGGTGGAAACCACACGTCCCAAGAGTTTGCGCTCAAACTTGACGTCATCAAACTACGCCTTTTTTTTTTTTTATAGAAGACCTCTAGTCTAGAGGATGGAAAAAATTACATAGTGCAGCTTTAATCAATGCTATAACCTACCCATTTTTAGTAATCTTTGTGAAGTCCTTTACCAAACCACATATCGATTCCTCCACTCTTTTATTAATTTAATGTAAAGATTGCTTTCCTTTATAAACAAGAGTAGGGATTGTTGTAGGTTATGTGCACATTGATCTTAAGATTATATAACATTGTTTATTTTTCATTCAGCACATCTTTGAAAATAATGAAATGCAGAAACTGCGGACTATAATAAGACACAATAGTCACTCTCTTTCTGTGTATATTCCTAAATCATTTGTGCTGTTTGCAAAGACATTTTCATGGGTTTTTTAACACAGATCTTTCTCGGGCTGTTTCAGGGACCTGTCCTTTATCCAGGTGATTAACGTCGGCCAGCGTTTCCTGGTGAACCGAGTTCAGGATTACATCCAGAGTAAGATCGTCTACTACCTCATGAATATTCACGTTCAGAAACACTCCATCTACCTCTGCCGCCATGGCGAGAGCCAGCACAACGTCCAGGGCTGCATCGGCGGCGACTCTGAGCTCTCCACCAGCGGAAAAGAGGTATTCATTTCACTTCATGGATGGATTTATTGAATCCAGCTTCTTTAAATTGTTTGCTTTATGCATCAAACCTGAGAGTTGTTTGCAATGTATGCATTTAGGTAATCATGCATTTCATTACTGTAGGCGAAACTACTTGCATAATCCAAAGTTCCCCCCAGTTGCTTAAAGCAGGGTGTCCGCGGGGTTTTAAAAAGTGATAAATCAAAATTGTCAAATTTAGGGCCATTAAAAGTGTTCAATGTGGTCTCAGAGGTATTATTTTTTTCCAAATTAGGTATTATTTTTTCAGACTATCAGGTGTCCTATTCTGATTGAAATTCTATCTGCGTTCGGGTTAGTTCGTTTAAATATGGGCTTTAGCATATCTGGGCACATAATCAAAGATCTTTCGTCTCCGTCTCAACGTATTTTTGATGCTGACGTCATATTCAGTGGTCGTTCGACATCATCTCAGAACACTGCGCGCTAGGGCTGGGCGATATGACGAAATATATCGTCTGGACAATAGAAAAAGTCTATCGTTTTATATTAGGCTCTATCGCTTACGCCACGATAAGACGTTTACTGCAGAATTTTACGTCAAGATGCACGTCACGCCCCGGCATGCCCATGCACGCTGCAATACATAAACAAACATGGAGGAGACGCGGTTCAGATCAGGGTAATTCTCGGAGTAATTATGCCAGAGTGGTGGCATAAGTGCTCAAAACAAACTTCAGACACAGACGCTGCAACGGGCTTTTACGCGTGGCACACCATATAGCCATATATTGAAATATTTTAATGGCAGGTGTAGGGATGGCGAAAACTAAACATTTTCTTGACCGACCACCGAGCCTCATTAGCCGGTTGAAACCGGTTAACCAGGGTTGCCAGGTTTTCGCAACAAAACCAGCCCAATGGCCAATCAAAAATAGCCCAAAAGTAGCCCAATTGCCAATCCAACTAGCACAAAACTAGCCCAATACCAAAAAAATCTAAATATAACACTCCAATACACATTTTATGGTAGTGTTATGCACTACACACCATTTATACTAAAAGATAATTGTATAAGTATAAGTAAGTAACTGTATAAGTAATTATAAACAGTCTATTTTCATAAATAAAATCATCTCACCTTAAGATTGACAGCTAATGAACGTAATGATGAGCTGATGAGCTTAAAAACGTAATGGATGCGGGCGGGAAAATGCAGAATTACAACTCCAGTGGAAGTGAACCACAAACTTGTGAAATTCATATCAAATTAAAATGAATGTAAAATAAACATTGCAAGATATTCCTCATTAAATGTTAATTTACAGAAAATTCTTCTGTGTATGACATTTATTTTTTAAATTATTCTTTACCAGCAACAACCCTGGAGAGCACGCATTCGGTTACCATGGAAACGAAAACAGCCGGTGCTCGCAGCGCGCCGCAGCACACACACACACACACATTAGCGAACAAGCCCAGCAGTGGTACCTCACAAAGTGTGCGCTTATCAGCACAGTTATGCTGATACGATATTGCTTATGTCATCATCCTAGAATCCTTGTTATCATTGGTGGAATATGAATTGGCTAAAGTAAAATATTTATTTCAACACAACCATTTCAGCTAAATATAACTGATGCAATATGTTAAACCTTTAACCCGCGGAATAAAAAATCAACCCGCGGCAAGTGGTTAAAAGTAGCCCAATTCCGCGGGAAAACCGCGGACTTGGCAACACTGCGGTTAACCGATTAGTTTAAAATATGCTGCGCTATTTGAAATAACAGCCGCGAGCCGTGCTCCCGCTCTCTCTCTCTCTCTCTCTCTCTCTCACACACACACACACACACGCACTGTCCTAGCGCTGCCGCCTCCCTTCCACTCACTTTTTTTAATCCCTCACAGTGCGAAACACGACAATGAGGACAATGGCTCCTTAGTTTCTAAATGGGTGATTGCGTTGAAAATAAAGGCGTTTGTCTGGCGTGAGAAGCTCATTTGAAACATTGCCGCGACTCATTTAAGAAAATGACAGCTCCAAAGAGACGCCGCTTTAGTTCGAGGTAGTGCTAACAATAATAAAGAAAGATGATGATCAACACCTTGTGTGTTACCACTGAAATCTAGATGTAATATATTTCCAAATGTAAGCCCATCTTATGTGGAATGACGCTTCATCCTGTCGTCTGCCCTAGCTCTAACCTCGAGTGTTTACTTTTGGCAAACCTTGTGAGCGCGCAAACCCAAACGCTGTGACCTCGCGCCTAATGTTTTTATCGGTTTATTAAGTACAAACAGACGAGTTATGAAAAATTGAGTGTGAGGGATTTCTTCACTTCACACAAAAAGATTTTGGAATGAGACGGCTAATTGTAGTAGCGTTTAGCCCACTGTCTATAATAGACTAATTTAGAGATCACTTTTTTTTTTTTTTACCGACAACTTTGATCGGTTAACGTTGATGCGGTCAACCATCGGTCAAACGGTCATCGGTTAACATCCCTAGGCAGGTGTTAACTTTACCAACAGTCTTGCTTGAAAAAAAGGTTCTAAATAAAATAAAAATGTAGTCCATACTACCTTTATTTGTTTTGTATATCATTTCAAACTGCATTTCCACATTGCAATTTTGTATAGACTATTCATAAACTGAATTAGCATAAAAATTGCTATATCGTTGTGTATATCGTTTTCGGGATATCAAATGAGCTATATCGGGATATGAAATTTTGGCCATACCGCCCAGCCCTACTGCGCGCTCAACAGAAGTGGCTGGCTTAGTTTTATTTTAGACTTGCTTCAAGGCATATCTTCAACGACTATCCTTATAAGAGCAATCTTAAATGATTTATATAAAGTCTAAAATGAACTAAAAGAGTTGTGAGAGAATGAGGTGCGATCCATAGACAGTATATAAAAAGTAAGATCCGCGTGTCTGTCTGCTCTTAAAGGGACAGCAGCCAATAAAGCTTCCTGTCAGTAAAGTTAAAGAACAAAGGGAACAGAGAAAATGACTCGCTGCTCTTGACTGAATAACTTAACTTTTGTAGCTTTAATAAGGATTAACTATTTAATTTATAGTTTATGCAGTGCAGACTGCATATAACTTTAATAACTTTATTACATTTCTGTATATTTCCTAACTGTTAAGACAGGAAGGGCAGGAGTAAACGTGACATTTATGGGTTTATGTTAGCCTTGTTTTAAGTTTACTTTAATTAAAAACTGTTATATTTTTGAAGCCTAATAATAAATGTAAAAAAAAAAAAGAAATCAGTAGCTGTATTAATATCAGTAATACTGGCCTTCATTAATAAAAAGATGCCATTTAAACAAGTATTTAAAATAAACTGTCTTTATGTTGTTTCTACATTAATTTGATTAACTTTGAAATGATCATATTATAAAATATAATATAATATATTTTTATCATATTATAATAAAGTCTGAGCACCCAGCCTGTGGATCAACTTGAATTTAAAAGGCTGTAAAGCTAGATACCAACGGGTGATCCGCGCGTTGGTATCCTTTATGAGGTGGAGCCACTGGGGGGCGTGGTCCGAACAGAGGGTGAACTCCCGCCCCAGGAGGTAGTAGCAAAGGGTGAGGGCGGCCCACCTGATGGCCAAACACTCCTTCTCTATGGTGCTGTACATCGTTTCTCTCTTAGAGAGCTTCTGACTGATGTACAGCACCGGCCGTTCCTCACCCTCCACCTTCTCGGACAGGACGGCGCCCAACCCGCTGTCCGATGCGTCAGTCTGTAGAGAAAAGGGGAGAGAGAAATTAGGAGCCTCTAGGAGCGGTCCACCACACAGAGCAGCCTTTATCTGGGTTAAAGCCTGCTGACACCACTCCGTCCACTGAACTGTATCTGGTGCCTCCTTTTTAGTTAAATCAGTCAGTGGGCTAGCGAGGTCCGAATAATTAGGCACAAACCTTTTGTAATATCCCGCTAGCCCCAGGAACTGTCTAACCTCCTTTTTGGTCTTAAGTCTTGGACAGGTCGCAATTGCTGCCGTCTTGTCAATTTGGGGACGCACCTGCCCATGACCCAAGTGGAAGCCAAGATATCTTACTTCCACCTGCCCAATTGCACACTTCTTTGGGTTTGCCGTGAGCCCCGCCCTTCTCAGCGACTTCAGGACAGCCAGCAAGTGCTGCATATGCCGTTGCCAATCCGCACTGTAGATGATGATATCATCCAAGTACGCATCGGCATACACAGAGTGCGGCTGGAGAATTCTGTCCATCAGACGCTGGAAGGTTGCGGGAGCCCCGAACAAGCCGAAAGGAAGCGTGACGAATTGGAGGTGTAATCCAAAAGGCATGGTGAAAGCGGTTTTCTCTTTGGACATTGGAGACAAGGGGATCTGCCAATATCCCTTTTCTTAAGTCCAGTGTCGAATAAAAGCGAGCGGTCCCTAGCCGATCAAGCATCTCGCCCATCCTTGGCATTGGGTACGCATCAAATTTCGACACCGCGTTCACCTTTCGATAGTCCACACAGAACCGGACCGAGCCATCAGGTTTTGGAACCAAAACTATCGGGCTCACCCAATTGCTGTTGGACTCCTCTATTACCCCCATATCCATCATTGTCTCTAATTCCACCTAAACTACTTTTTTCTTGTGTTCCGGCAAACGGTACGGCCGGCTGCGAATAACCACGCCCAGCTCGGTTTCAACGTGGTGCTGAATGAGGTCGGTACGACCCGGTAGGGGCGAGAACACGTCCGCAAAATCTGCTTGTAAAACTCTAATGTCGGTGAGCTGCGAGGGTGAGAGGTGATCCCCCCCTGGGGCCAGAGCGAGGGATCGAGGCTTTTGAACCGCTTCTGGCCCGAGATCCTCCTCTCCACTCACCACCGTCGCCAGCATCACCGACTCCGCCTCTGACCATTTTTTTAAGAGGTGTGTGACCTCAAAAGGCCCTTGCCACTTTGCGAGTAATTTCGAGCTGGAAGTGGGGAGTAATACCAGCACTTTATCTCCCGCTGCAAATTGACGAAGTCTAGCCCCTTTGTTGTACAGCTGTCTCTGTCTGTCCTGGGCCTGTAACAAATTCTCCATTGATAGCCGCCCCAACGTGTGGAGTTTTGTTCTCAGGTCCAGGACATTCTGAATGTTATTCTTACCCGCGGAAGGTCCGTCCTTCCAAGTCTCTCTAAGGACATCCAGCACCCCCCGAGGCTGGCGGCCATAGAGAAGCTCGAAGGGGGAAAACCCCATGGAGGCTTGCAGGACCTCGTGTACAGCAAACAACAGAGGTTCTAGCCACTTATCCCAATTTTTGGCATCCTCGTGAACAAACTTACGAATAATGGTTTTCAACGTGCGATTAAAACGTTCCACCAGCCCGTCTGTTTGTGGGTGATAGACGCTGATGCGAATCGATTTAATGCCCAACAATTCGTATAATTCGTGGATTGTCCATGAGATGAATGCCGTGCCTTGATCGGTGAGAATCTCTTTCGGGATTCCCACCCAGGAGATTAGGAAAAACAGAGTGCTTGCCACACTTTTCGCCGAAATAGTGCAGAGCAGTACTGCTTCCGGGTATCACGTTGCATAGTCTACCAACACTAATGCAAAGCGATGCCCGCATGCAGACCGTTCTAATGGCCCGATGAGGTCCATACCAATTCGTTCGAAGGGGACCTGCATCAGTGGTAATGGGCACAATGGTGCTTTTGGGGTGGCCGGTGGATTCACCAACTGACATTCACAAAAAGACACACACTACCTGCGCACATTCTCGTGAATGCCCGGCCAGAATAACTGGGCCATGAGACGGTTAAGTGTAGCTTGGCGTCCTAAATGTCCAGCCATAGGATTAGAATGAGAATGCCGTTTTAGCACTAATAATAACTGGGTTGTATCTTCTTTTGTCTGGGCGTCTTGGGTCACCCGATACAACCTATCCTTTATCACTGCAAAATACGGATAAGAGCGAGGCTGGTCAGGGTGAAGGAGTTGGCCGTCGATGGAGCGGACCTGCGAAAATGCATTTTTCAGAGACTCATCCTGGGACTGTTCCAGGGTAAGATCATCGCGATCTGTGAGAACGGGCATCTCCAGATCGCTCGATTCCGCTGGAACAGCTTCCCGGGGTCCCAAATCCACCTCTCCCACCTGAGCAACAGTCTCTTTCCACTGCACACTTTTCCCCCAAGAGGCATCCGCACATACAGTCTTGTTCAAAATAATAGCAGTACAATGTGACTAACCAGAATAATCAAGGTTTTTAGTATATTTTTTATTGCTACGTGGCAAACAAGTTACCAGTAGGTTTAGTAGATTCTCAGAAAACAAACAAGACCCAGCATTCATGATATGCACGCTCTTAAGGCTGTGCAATTGGGCAATTAGTTGAAAGGGGTGTGTTCAAAAAAATAGCAGTGTCTACCTTTGACTGTACAAACTCAAAACTATTTTGTACAAACATTTTTTTTTCTGGGATTTAGCAATCCTGTGAATCACTAAACTAATATTTAGTTGTATGACCACAGTTTTTTAAAACTGCTTGACATCTGTGTGGCATGGAGTCAACCAACTTGTGGCACCTCTCAGCTGTTATTCCACTCCATGATTCTTTAACAACATTCCACAATCTGTCTGGAGATTGGGCTGGCCACTCCATAACATTAATTTTGTTGGTTTGGAACCAAGACTTTGCCCGTTTACTAGTGTGGTCATTGTCTTGTTGAAACAACCGTTTCAAGGGCATGTCCTCTTCAGCATAGGGCAACATGACCTCTTCAAGTATTTTAACATATGCAAACTGATCCATGATCCCTGGTATGCGATAAATAGGCCCAACACCATAGTAGGAGAAACATGCCCATATCATGATGCTTGCACCTCCATGCTTCACTGTCTTCACTGTGTACTGTGGCTTGAATTCAGAGTTTGGGGGTAGTCTCACAAACTGCCTGTGGCCCTTGGACCCAAAAAGAACAATTTTACTCTCATCAGTCCACAAAATGTTCCTCCATTTCTCTTTAGGCCAGTTGATGTGTTCTTTGGCAAATTGTAACCTCTTCTGCACATGCCTTTTTTTTTAACAGAGGGACTTTGCGGGGGATTCTTGAAAATAGATTAGCTTCACACAGACGTCTTCTAACTGTCACAGTACTTACAGGTAACTCCAGACTGTCTTTGATCATCCTGGAGGTGATCATTGGCTGAGCCTTTGCCATTCTGGTTATTCTTCTATCCATTTTGATGGTTGTCTTCCGTTTTCTTCCACGTCTCTCTGGTTTTGCTCTCCATTTTAAGGCATTGGAGATCATTTTAGCTGAACAGCCTATCATTTTTTGCACCTCTTTATAGGTTTTCCCCTCTCTAATCAACTTTTTAATCAAAGTACGCTGTTCTTCTGAACAATGTCTTGAACGACCCATTTTCCTCAGCTTTCAAATGCATGTTCAACAAGTGTTGGCTTCATCCTTAAATAGGGGCCACCTGATTCACACCTGTTTCTTCACAAAATTGATGACCTCAGTGATTGAATGCCACACTGCTATTTTTTTGAACACACCCCTTTCAACTAATTCAACTAATTGCCCAATTGCACAGCCTTAAGAGCGTGCATATCATGAATGCTGGGTCTCATTTGTTTTCTGAGAATCTACTGAACCTACTGGTAACTTGTTTGCCACATAGCAATAAAAAATATACTAAAAACCTTGATTATTCTGGTTAGTCACATTGTACTGCTATTATTTTGAACAAGACTGCAAGTGCCCCAACAATTGATTAAACGCTGGCCAATTTATACCCAAGATCAGCGAATGCCGGAGGTGCGGTTTAACTGTGTTTTTGTCCCCAAAATTGAATATCCACCGGCACCAACGGATAGTTCACCACTTCCCCGTGCACACACGTCACCGTAACTGTGCGGTTGTTACCCAATGCCTTAGAGTGAATCAGGCTTTGGTGAATAGAGGTCTGGTTACAACCAGAATCCACCAAAGCCTGATACGTACCCCCCTTGATACTCACGGGTATTAGGTAAAATCCAGCCTGATCGGGGGCGGCTTGTGGATCCCCGCAGCAGCAACAAGCCGTCCCAGGCTTCCCCGCCGCCCTAGTGGCTGGAAGTAAGTCAGCCGATTGGCACGGAGAGAGTGCGGGAGCGGCAGGAGCGGAATACGGGTCTGCCGCGGTGGCCCCTTCCCTCTGCGCTGGACAGGTCGACCCCATGGTCTCGCTGGCTGCTCATCCTCCATCTTGGGGCCGGTTTGGGCGGCATCCCCCCGCGGAACCTGGGAAACGGGACTGGTTTGTAGGGAGGAAGGTTCGGGGAAGAGGAAGAGAGAGAGGCAGATGGAAGGGGTTTGCCACCAGCTGATCCTCCGCCAACTGAATGGCCTGGTTCAGCGATCTCCTCGACGTCGCTTCCCTCGGCCATCAGCCACTTGCGGCAGGCGTCCCAGAGCTGGTGCACAAATGCGAAGGGCCGGCCGTAATCGTCGAGGGTCAGGGTTCTGAACCGCTTGCGAAGTTGTTTTGGGTTCCGGCCGACCCGTTGTAGAATAGCGAGCTTCAGATCTTCGTACATCAGGAGATTCTGGACTGGCAGTTGGTGGGCGGCTACCTGCGTCCCCCGGAAAGCAATGGCAGGAGCCGCATCGGCCAGTCCGTCTGGGGCCATCCCCAGGACTCAGCGGACCTCTCGAAGAGGTCGATGAATGCCTCCAGATCATCCTCGGGCCCCATCTTCGAGAGGTGGAGTACGGCGGCTGAGTCGGTGGTAGAAGGGGGGACGGCCCGAATCTCCCGGTTCATCCCGCTCCGGAACAGCTCCCGGTCTTCATGCTGGGCCAGAAGGAGGGCTTCAAACAGTTTCTGTTGCTCCTCCCTCACGGCCAGCAGATCTTGATGATGTTCCTGGTGAGGACTGGCAAGCGATTGAACAATGTCCGCAAGCGGCGTCTTCGGCAGGGTCTGCATGGCGGCGATCTTCTTCCTTCCTGGGTTTCGGCACCAGTGTAACAAGGTTCGTGTATGTGTTGGATGAAAGAAGACGGGGTCGGCGAGACTGGGACTGCACACTTTTATTTATCACACTCTTTAACATAAACAACGTACAAGGGCGCTTCTCTCAACTCGGTAGGCAGCGTTTCTCAGCTCGTCAGCTTCAACTCATTTAACTGCTCAGTGTCCCGTGTCAAGCTTAGCAGCAGCAGTCCCAGTCCTAGTCTCTCTCTCCCTCCTCTGTCTCTGCTGCCGTTTAAAAGCCATCTCTCCGCGCCAATTACTGCAATCAGACACAGGTGTTAGTCATTTGCACTTGACCTACTTTCTCCCTGCTCGGCCCTGCTCCCTCTCTCCCGCTACAGACCTTGCGGAACCACGCACCCGCCGCCACAGTCACCATGAAATCAAAATTGTCTAATCTTTTTATTTTTTTATTTTTTATGGAATATTACAGTATTTATTGTAAATTATTTATCTGTGCACATCTTTTTTTTATTTTTATTCATGTGCCTCATACATGCTCTTCTCTGATTATGAGGGCGGGGCGACCTGTCACTCACATGAGATCCACCAATAGCAAACCTCAACCATCCAATCAATTCCCTATGGACAAAATCCAGCCACGTCCTACATTTTGTTTTTGTTCGAGAAGTAGTTTCACTCGGTCACAATACAGAAGAAATGACACTTGCAAATTCAGTTTCATGCTGAATGTAAGCCAGTGCTTGATTTTGTCAGTGTAGAATTGATTTGATGTGGTTTACCATTGGTGGATCTCATGTGAGTGACCCTTTAAAAATAGCCAGTAAGTGTTCATTCCCAGAATGCTCTGGTTCAGTCCTTTACCACAAACAACTGAGAAATATTTGGAGCCTTGTTAACCTCTTTCCCAATCTGTGTTAGTTTTCTAAAGCCCTGCGTGGGTTCCTGGAAAACCAGAAGATCCCAGACCTGAAGGTGTGGACCAGTCAGCTCAGACGCACCATCCAGACGGCGGAGGAGTTGGGCGTCCCATACGAGCAGTGGAAAATACTCAACGAGATCGACGCTGTGAGTTACGCACCGCTGGTTTTATTAGAGAAGCAGGGTTTTATGGTAATTCATATTAACACTGGGCTGCTGCTGTTCTTCTTTGTCTACTGTAATAAAACACGGGTGTTTTCTGTTAACAATAAGTTAGTCAATTTGAGTCAGATGTTTAATGGTGGTGTATCATATTTTACTCATTCACCACACCAAAGTTAATTCACGTATATAATCCTGTGTCATGAGTGCAATAAAAGTCTGTGCTTCCAGATAAGTGGAAAATAAGGTACACATCTTAGGTTTTTAATTGCAAAAGAGAAAACTAAATTTAGGGATGCAATGATATGAACATTTTGCATTCTTTATATTTGAAAGCAGATAACCAATAATTCTTAGTTTAAAAGCCAATATTCCAGAAATTCTTCATATTTGAAAACTGTTCACTAAAAATTCTTTATGTTTGAAAGCTGATAACTGAAAATTCATTATATTTGAAAGCCGATAACCGAAAAATTCTTTATATTTGAAAATCGCTAACTGAAAATTCTTTATATTTGAAAACCCGATAACTGATAACAGAAAATTCTTTATATTTAAAAGCCTATAACTAAAAATTCTTTATATTTGAAAACCCGATAACTGATAACAGAAAATTCTTTATATTTAAAAGCCTATAACTAAAAATTCTTTATATTTGAAAGCCGATAACTGAAAAATCTTTATATTTGAAAACCGATAAATGAAAATTCTTTATATTTGAAAACCGATAACTGATAACCGAACAAAATTTATATATGAAAGCCGATAACCAAAAATTCGTGTTTTTTTGGGGGGAAACCGATAACTGATAAAATACTTTTTTTATATTTGAAAGCCGATAACTGAAAATCTTTATATTTGATAAACGATAACTGACAACAGAAAATCCTATATTTTTGAAAACTTATAATAAAAATTCTTTGTTTAAAAGCCGATAACCAATAATTCATTATATTTCAATACAGATAACCGAAATTCAGTCTGAAATCTTATAACCTGAAAATAATAATAACTGAATATTAAAAACATTTAAGAAGCTTTAATATATCAGCCAAATTTTCTCATCTTAAAACAATAATGATAAAATTACCTTTTATCGCCCAATGCCAATATGGTGACCGATATATTGTACATCCCTAACAAAATCACATTATTGCAACAAAATAAGAATTGATGGAGAAATGTTTGTGCTGTTTGTTAAGTGGTATTTTTAATGTGTGTTTATCAGGGCATTTGTGAGGAAATGACATATGAAAAGATAAAAGAAACGTACCCGGATGAATATTCTCTCAGAGACCAGGACAAGTACCATTACAGATACCCGGGAGGAGAGGTATGTACAATTGTAAAAATGTTGAAGATTTTATAGGAAAATACTATTCCAGCCTTTCTCCCTAAATGTCACGCTCAATTCAGTGTGTTACTTGCTGTTTCTTTGTAATTATTTGTGAAATTTACTAGCAATTTCTGAGTGAAAATCCTACACCATTTTTAGTTTGAGTTTTAGTCTCAGGTGATGGCTTGGGCAGCTTTCACTACCCACTGTAGGTGAGGACGCTCTCGATCGCACACCTGTAGAAGTCACTACGGATTTTTAGATGCTGACATGATTTTCCTCCGTTTACTATGTCTACTATAAATAAGCCATTTGTGTCCCTCTTCTCTTGCTGTAGTCCTATCAGGACCTGGTGCAGCGGCTGGAGCCGGTTATCATGGAGCTGGAGAGACAAGGCAACGTGCTGGTCATCTGCCACCAGGCCGTCATGCGCTGCCTCCTAGCCTACTTCCTGGACAAGAGCGCCGGTGCGTCCCAAATCAAATCAAGCTAGTGATTTCCAGATAATGAGAGACACACTGCTGCTGCTTTTGACTGCTGGGATTCAAGTAATACGCATCCAAAGAAGTGATGCTGTTACAAACTGGGATAAAGTTTATGATTTCTTCCTGAGCAAACAGCTCTGTGCACAGACCCTCTGACTCAATTATGTGTTTATAATCAAATAAATATGATTACTATGATCTTCTCATGTTTAAATGTGCTTGTATTGTGTATCAGATGATTTGCCGTATCTGAAGTGCCCCCTCCATGCGGTCATGAAGCTGACACCAGTGGCTTATGGTATGTGTTCGTTTTCATTCAGAAATGGGATTTTTTTTAATATTTTTTGGTGAATATGAATATGTACTATATATGTTTTTTTAATAACAGTTTTTTACATTTTAAATATTTGATCTAAACTGCTTTCATATTTAAATAACTATTAATCCAATTCATAGTTAATATTACATACATTACATAAGTTAAATAAGAATAATAAGAAATAGTTACAAATTATTAAAATGTGGATGAATATAATAAAATAAAATAATACAATAAAACGATAATAAATATAATAATAAATATATAATTATAATAAAACACACACACACGCACACACATTTCCTTTTATATATGGTATTATTTAATAAGATTTTTTACATAATTTTAGGTGAATATGAATAAGTATGTATGATTGTGTTATTAAAATTTAATTTCTTTTTTTTACATTTTAAAATGTATTCATGTATTATGAATATGTGTGTGTGTTTATTTAAACCACTACATTATTATTTAATAGTTTTTTTATTTTTTTTTTTAACATTTTAAATATTTGTTCTAAATTGTTACCATTAGATAGCTATTAATAAAATGAATAGTTAATTTTAAATAAATTATATAAGAAATAATAATTAAACATTTCTAAAATATGTGATTGTGTGTATATGTATTAATTGTTTTTTATATTTAAAGAAGTAAAAAAAGTGTTACATTTTTAATATTTGATTTAAATTGTTACATTATTAAAATAACTGTAATAAATAAATGTAAATTAAATATTAATTGAAACATTCAAATAGTTTTTTATACAAAATGTTATATGTATATATATATATATATATATATATATATATATATATATATATATATATATATATATATATATATATATTTAGCACTTTGGGATTGTTTTTAACTATGAAAAGGGCTTTACAAATAAAATATATTATTATTATTATTATTATTATTATTATATATATATATATAATACACACACACACACACACACACACACGTAATATTCAATATTGTTTTTTGTTTTCTTCCTGTTACAGGCTGTAAAGTTGACAAGTTTGACCTGAAAGTAGAAGCTGTAAACACACACCGGGACAGACCAATCGTAAGCAAACATATACGATTTATATCAGATTGTTGCTGTTTATTAAAGCAACATCATCTTTCTCATCTTTAATCAGATAATTTTGTTTATTTCTTGAACATCGTTTGGTTTTACCATCACTTCATACAAGTTTTTTGTTGTGCTGAATGATTCCACATGTTTTTGTTGTTATTTTTGGAATCATATCCGCCAATGATCGAGCGGTCTTTCCAACACAAACACTGCTTCAGTAAATCAGCAGCTGAAGGAGCCTCAAACAAGAATAACCTCTTGAACTGTTCCTCTAACGGAAAACTAAAGGCTGACTGTTAGTGCAGTCTGCAGCGTTGACTCATGAACTGTGGTGTGTTTTGTAGTGCAGATTGACACCCTCACAGTGAGTCTGAAAAACACAGACCACAGGTCTGCACTCAGAGTCAATACAGCACTGAGGTTCTCTCTATTTCTGGCTTCTGGCTTGTTTTTGTTCATATTTTGTTGTGATGAGATCATGTCATCTCTTTCACTGTAATTATGGGCGGGAGCATCTGGCACAGATGCCATCAAACGCTTTGGAACTAAAAGAGTTAGATGTAATATGTTAACATACTGTGATGTTCTCCAGTCCACCCAGAGGATTTGTAGCTGAACCTCAAGAAGAGCATCCAAGAACATCATTCTGTCTGGATATGATTTTTTTTAATGTTTTAACTATTTTATCGAATTTCTTTCTGTGTTAAAGTAACTATTAATAATACAAATATGAATTAAATAAGAATAAAAAAGATAAAGACAAATAAAAATGTGTATATTTGATTTTGTTTACTATTTTATTATTTGCATTATTAAAATAGCTATTAATACAATTGAATTTAAATAATACAAATTTTGGCATATTTATATCTGATGTTTTATAACATATTAAACACTTTAAATAAGATTAAATAATGTAGCAAAATTTGTTTTGATAATTTGCTATGAATTTTTATTAATTCAATTATTATTTTATTTATTTAAAATTTAATTCTGTACTTATAGCTGTACTTGAATCTTTAATAGTACTGAAAACAAGCTTTTTTTCCCTCAAATTTTTTTTTTTTTTTTTTGTGTAATGTCTTTTTTTTTGTGAGATGCTCAAATTTGTTATTCAGAAATGATCATTGTCAAAACCATGTGTTTTATTATATGACCTTCCACATTTATACAACGCCTTAATTTCTCATGCAGAGATGTTAGCCAATAACAACAGATGTCATTTACACATTAAAAAGTCTAAGAGGTGCAATAGCAGAACCAGCCGCTTTAATTCTGTGTCAATATTGTATGACAGAAGCCTTGACTCATTTTGGCCCTTTACAGCCTTTGTCACAGTGTTCAGTCTACTTTGTGTTATCAGGGAAGCAGCAGACAAGAAGTGCCGCCCACTCTCCTGAGGAGAAACAGCTTTACGCCCCTGTCTAGTCAGGATCAAGTCAAGCGGCCCCGCCTCTTCAGCGCTGGCAACCCGCCCCGGATAGCGAGCATTCCTGCCTTATCCATCAAACGACTCCATGAGGCGCAGGAGAGAGAGGAACCAAACAAGAATCAGGTTAGTTTGTCCCTGTGTGTAAATGAGGACTTCTGGCCCTCCTGAACATAGTAAAATATAATTACATCCGACTAGTAAGTTGCTTAAAACACATACTAAACTGTGCCTGGGTTTCTTTTTTAATTAATTGGTTGTTTGATGAGTAGGTTTAGTGGTTGTGTGTGTGTGTGAGTGAGTGTGTGATAGGTAGGTTTAGTGGTTGTGTGTGTGTGTGATGGGTAGGTTATGGGGTAGGGGTTGTGTGTGTAGGTTTGTGTTTGATGGGTAGGTGTAGATATAGGAGTTGTGTCTCTGTGCATATATATGTGTGGGTGTGTGTTTGTTTTTATTTATTTATTTATTCCCATAATTACAAATGGGTAGGAATTATGTGTTTAATATGTATTTGTGTACTTGGAGCATCAGTTAGTTCGCTGAGCTACATGCTAATGTCAGAATCAACCTCCTCAAGTGGAGAGTCTCTCAAGCCCTAACAAAGTAATCCTGTGTGCTCTGTCTTACAGGATGTTCTGAACTGCTTCAGACCGGCAGACTCCATCCAGGAGTGAGAACACAAACCACAAGTTGTGTGACTGTCACAAATTAAACCAATTCCAAAGTTTTCTCCAGACATTATTCAACTGTTTCTGACACCCACTCAAATTCAGCTGCATAAACACTGCTTTATGTAACAAGCGTCACCTCCATCCGTCTATCCTTCTCAACCTGCACCTTGCCCACTAGCGCCTGCAAGTACGGTAAAACAACAGTTATTGATCGAAATACTCAACAATTAATGTAAGGAACATTCACGCACCTTTGAACTGACTGACAGCCAATTAGAACACAGATTGTGTGGGCGTGTCTTGTGCCAGTTAACCTGATTGGCCCTTGAGGGTCAGAAGCACTTCCTGAAACGGATCTATAAGGAAACATTCAAGCACTCTCTTTTTGTTGTCGTAGTCTTCTTAATGCCTAAATAACGACTGGCCACATTTGACTGGATAATCGTGTAAATATTTGGCATAATATTAGCTGTCAATTATTCTTGCTGTCGTTGTTTTCTCATATAGACTGTGATGTTGTGCAGAATGTTTTATTGAATATATATTGAATGTGAAACGAGGACGGGTTTGTGAAATCTGTTCCGCTGGTTTTTCTCCCATCAGACTCTACAATTTTGGAAAGGAACATCAGAGTATTGATTTTAATAGATAAGCTGATTGTTTTAGTTGCTATAACCGATATGCATGAAAAACTTCATTCAGTCTTGAACGAATGTGTCCTTTCATACGCACAGAATCGGTAAATATGGAGTTTTCTCGCGTTTTTACTTTTTTAAATGTATTCTGTAAGAACATTTAAAACTACTGAGAATATGGCATGTCATACTGTATTAGTTTTTATGTATTTTTTTGTTTTTTTGTTAATGTTTAGATTGCCATTTGTTATGAAAAGATATTTATACATGCTTATATTTTGGAAGGATGTTCTTAAGTGGCAGTGTAAAATATTTGATAATTATTATGTTTTATAATTTGAGTTTACTTGTATAATAGGATGCACAAAGAATGTTCTTAAAGTGCTTAGTGCTTGTTGAATGTTATGATGGCCTGTTAAGATTATATTCCACTAGTTGCTTCTTGCAGCTTCTTCATTATTCATGATTGGATATTATCAGATTTGCAAGTGCCTTTGCTTCACAGCCAAAGTGTAACCACTCAAAGTCTAAAAACAACAGATCTGCTGATTCTTAGACCCAGAAAGACGCATTAACCTCACAGCCGAGTCCTTTATTTTAATAATGTAATATAAAATAACTTTTGTGTTCTTGTTTCATTGACATCATCAGTGTGTTAGCATTACAATATCAGTGGTGTCTAACTGTCATGCTAACTTTTGTGATTTAATAAACCAGTCTGTGATGCAAGTACATCTTTTTGGCCTTTAAATACATTAGCAATCAAAATGGAATATTGCAGTAATCATACATGTATTATTTATTTTATATCATTTACATTACATAATCTTTGGTGAATTTATAAAAAAAAAAAAAAAAAAGTTTGCTCTGCATAATGGCTGCCAATCTTCGTTTATATCTGTCATTTAAATGTATTTGCAAACAAAATGTCCACTATTGCAGTAATCATAGATGCTTTATTTAGTTGCTAGCAGCCAAATCACCCTTTAGCCCAAGACTGGTTTCCCACTGAAGCTAAGCAGGGCTGAGCCTGGTCAGTACCTGGATGGGAGACCAACTGGGAAAACCAGGTTGCTGCTGGTAGAGGTGTTAGTGAGGCCAGCAGGGGGCGCTCACCCTGTGGTCTGTGTGGGTCCTAACACCCCAGTGTAGTGATGGGGACACTATACTGACAAAGAGCACCGTCTTTCGGATGAGACGTTAAACTGAGGTCCCGACTCTCTGTGGTCGTTAAAAATCCCAGGATGTCCTTCGATAAAGAGTAGGGGTGTAACCCCGGCATCCTGGCCAAATTTGCCCATTGGCCCCTGTCCATCATGGCCTCCTAATAATCCCCTTATCCTGATTGGCTTCATCACTCGGTCTCCTCTCAACCATAAGCTGGTGTGTGGTGGGCGTTCTGGTGCAATATGGCTGCCGTCGCATCATCCAGGTGGATGCTGCACATTGGTGGTGGCTGAGGAGATCCCCCCTTCCATGTAAAAGCGCTTTGAGTGCCTAGAAAAGCGCTATATAAATGTAACGAATTATTATTATTATTATAAGCAGGGCTGAGCCTGGTCAGTACCTGGATGGGAGACCTCCTGGGAAAACGCCTCGGTTACGTATGGTAACCCTCATTCCCTGAAAGAGGGAACAGAGAAGTACGTCCGAATTCGTTGGTGATGTCCGATGTACATCAAACTTGACCAACTGAAAGGGAACTAGGATGCTGCTGTTAGTGAGGCCAGCAGGGGCTGTTCACCCTGTGGTCTGTGTGTGTCCCAACACCCCACTATAGTGATGGGGACACTATAATCTAACAAGCACCGTCCTTCGGATGAGACGTTAAACTGAGGTCCTGTCTCTGAGTAGGGGTGTAACCTCGACATCATGGCCAAATTTGCCTATTGTCCTCTGTCCGTCGTGGCCATTCGGGAAGACCGCTGTCCACCAGCTTCTTTGTTGAAGACTTGGAATTAAGCTTTTCTTTGAGAAAAGAACAAAGAGCGGCACTGAAGTCATTCTTAAAAAGGCATGATGTGTTCAGAGTTTTGCCGACCGGATACGGCGAATGTTTAATCTATCAACTAGCTCCACTTCACGTTGCTCTGGTTGGTTGTAGCGCTATCCTATCGCGTGCAAAGGGAGTTTGAAAGACAACCGTTTATCCCGCCCCTCAGATTGAGCCCTGTCAATGCTGAGTTCCCAGACCAAACATCTTAATGTGGGTCTGGCTTGTCAGGCTAGAGATATATAAATGTAACAGATTCTTCTTATAAGTTTACATGCTTTTTCAAGTTTAGCCACCTTTATTTCTATAGTGCTTAATAACTGTGTAAAGTTAATTAGTGAAAAGCAACAGTCCTAGCACTGAGCCTTGCGGTACTCCTTTACTGAACTTGTGATTGGTGTGACATCTCTTCGTTTACTGCTACAAACTGATAACGGTCAGATAAGTATGATTTAAACCATAGCAATGCAATTCCACTAATGCCAACATAATTTTCTATTACATATTTTTCTTGATGTTGCCGATCATAATTTTTCTGTCATTTTAAATATATTAGCAATCAAAATGTGCAATATTGCAGTAATCATACATGCAATGTTTAGTTTGCATGCTTTGCCAATTTAAGCCATCTTTATTTATGCAATACAGATAGTTTTTGAATCTTTACTGTGATAAACTGGAAAGTAATGATTCAGTGATGCAAACAAAGTTAAATTGTGCTTTAATGCAGCTCTTAAAAGATAATAGTATCCTTGTTTAGCTTCTCTGTATCACTTCAGTATTGATTCATTTTGGTTCAGTTACAGTTAGATATTATTCTAGGCCACTATGAGTGGAGGTTTTTGGTCCAATATATAAAACCTCTAGAACCACTATTTTCATAATTTCATAGTAAGAAATTACTAGTTATTTATAACTCACCTCACTGAGCTCTGGATTGAAGCTTGCCGTCGACACGCACCCAGCGGAACTCCGCAGCTTGAGGACGCCGGACTCTTCACCTTCAGCCTGCCTTCCAGCTGCGCCATCCGGCATATATCCTATTATACCAATCCGTGTGTTACACACTCACAAAAGAGCCGAGACGTTGTTGCAAATGTCTCCTTCCTGCGCCTCGTGTAGAGGTCTTCTCCCGGACGAGGATCGGCACATTATCTGGGTCTCATGTCTTGGATGAGACCACGCGTAGGCCGCACTCACCCTGGGCGGCTGCCTGGAGTGTGATGAAATGGTGCTGCAGACCCTGCTGGCTCGGCTCGCCAGTTTAGACTTGTATCCTGTCCCTTGCACCCAGCCTCTCAAGCCGCAAAAGAAGAAACGCTGTGACCAGAGGCCTCCGGAGCACTCTGACGAGGACACGCCGGCCATTTCCACGCGTGATTCATCATCGCCTGTCATGTTTACCGAAGAACAGCACAGCTCCCATCGCCTGGCGGCTGCTACTGTCTCCTTCGGCAGACCAGAAGAGGAGGAGGATGACAGCCTTTCGCTTGCTGCATCTGAAAGCGGGTGGTCGGACAAAGTCTCGGAGCACGCTACTTCGACACGGACTGACAGCAAAACCTCAGTTGATGCTTATGCACCTGCTCACTAAGGCCGTGGACGACCTCGGTATTGACTGGTCTTAACCCCAGGAGCTGAAGAGAAGCAGGCTGGACGAGTGGTTTTTCGAGAACCGCCGCCAACCGACCGTTCAAAAACCCGCTTCTTCTCGGAAGTCCTCGAGGAACTATCCTAGTCGTGGAATGCACCATTTTCATCCCGTGCCAAATACTCTTTTTCTCCCGCGCTCTCTGTGGTCGATGGCGCTCGGAAAAAGGATATCACGCTCTTCCTCCTCTCGATGAAGCCATCGCTGCACATCTTTGCCTGCCCTCCACTAGAGGATGGCAGGCAAAAGCTTTACACCCATCTAAGGCATGCCGCAAAACTTCCAGCCTCGCCGGTCAAGCATACGCCTCCGCCGGCCGGGCTGCCTCAGCACTACACTCTATGGCAGTGCTTCAGGTCTTCAAGGCCAAACTCCATTCCGAACTGGCCCTATGCGCGACCAAGGCCAATGCTCAGGCGATTGGAAGATGCATGGCCAACTTGACGGTATTGGAGCGCCATCTGTGGCTCAACCTTACCTAAATGAAAGACTCGGACAAAACCGCTTTCCAGGACGCGCCCATGTCGCCTTCAGGATTATTCGGTACCTCTGTGGTAAGGTTCACAGAACGCTTAACTGAGGCGTAGAAGGCCTCACAGGCAATGCAACTTTTCCTGCCTAAGCATTCCAGCTCCTCCGCTAGCCGTCACGCTAAAGCTGGACCAGGCCAGTCCACCAGGGCAGCTCCCCGGCCTCACACGGCAACTGATAAGCGCCACTTTAACACCACCGTTGGGGCACCGTGTCCCTGTTACCCAGCGACTCGCCCCACAAATTAATTCAGCCCCTGGCTTTGAAGGCCGAGGCCTGGCAGGCCATTTCCAGCATTTCAAAATGGGTGAACACAACAGAACAAGGTTACTCGCTACAGTTTGCTCGCAGACCACCGCGCTTTCGTGCCGTGACAGAGACAACAGTAAGAAGTGACACAAGTCACATGCTTCAAACCGAAATATCGAAACTGTTAATGAAAGGGGTGGTGGAAGCCGTTCACCCCTCACAAAGCGAGTCAGGCTTTTACAGTCGCTACTTCCTTGTACCGAAAAAAGACAGTGGTCTCAGGCCCATTCTGCGTCTCAGACATCTGAACAAGGCCATTATTAAGCGCCCTTTCAAAATGTTAAAAAAGAAACAAATCCTCGCACACATTCGCCCGGGAGATTGGTTTTTCACTGTAGATCTAGAGGATGCCTATTTCCACATACAAATAGCCCCCCACCACAGGCCATTCTTGAGATTCGGCTTCAAGGCGAATTTACCAATACAGGGTGCTACCCTTTGGTCTTTCTCTGGCTCCCCGCACGTTTACGAAGTGCATGGAAGCACCGCTAACCCCGCTGAGGCTTCGGGGATTGAGAATTCTCAACTCTCTCGACGACTGGCTTGTAAAAGCTCAGTTGGAGATAGTTATTGAACCACAGATCTTGGCTTCTCAACCATTTGAAATGTTTGGGCCTCAGAAACATTGTGGAAAAGAGCTCATTGTCTCCCACACAGAACGTTTAGTTTCTGGGAAAAGTGTTAGACTCTCTACAGATGGACGTGCGGCTGACATCACAGCGCGCGCTCTCTGTTCAGAACCAAGCGGTTTCCCTCAGGTCCAGTGTACACACTCCTCTCAAACACTTTCAGAGGAGGTTGGGACTCATGGCCTTGGCGGCGCCAGTCCTCAGACTAGGTCTGTTACACATGCGCCCTCTCCAACGCTGGCTGAATTGCCGTGTTCCAGCTCTCGCCTGGCTCTCGGGCCGATTACAAATTGAGGTAGACCACAGCTGTGTTTTGACTCTGGCCCCTTGGAAAAATCCCGCCTGGTATCAGACGGGCAGAGTTTGGGCACTGTTACGAAGTGGAAAGTTATCTCAACAGATGCATCCAACCTAGGTTGGGGTCAGACAGTCTCCGGTCTCTGGTCAGACTCGGAAAAGAGCCTTCACATAAACTGTCTAGAGATGAAAGCGGTCATGCTATCGCTAAGAGCTTTCCTCCATACATAAAGCACCACCATGTCCTGATCCGAACAGACAGCAGGTCAATGGTAGCCTATATAAATCGCCAAGGCGGCTTAAGGTCCGTCAGCCTGCACACGATGGCGGAAAAAGTCTTGATATGGGCGGAGCACAACCTGAGCTTTCTGAGAGCAACTCATGTGCCAGGCATTCTGAATCTGGGTCCGGACATGCTGTCCAGGGGCAAAGTGTCCCCAGCAGATGGGTGAAGAGACCACCCACAAAGATTCAGACAATTTGGGGCATGTTTGGAAAGGCAAAATTTTATCTTTTAGCCTCACAAGACAATGCTCAATGCCTATTATATTTCTCCAAACACAAGGATGTGTTGAACCACAAATGGCCCAATCTTCCCCTTTATCCCTTTCCCCCAATCTCAATGTTGCCTCAGGTCATAGAGAGGATCAGGGAGAGCAAATGTGCTGTGCTTTTAATACCCCCGCTCTGGAGAAATCAACCAAGGTTCTCGCTGCTAAGTCAGATAAAGCCCGGTGGGCAAACCCGCTGAGGAGAAACCTACTCATGCAGGCGAAACGGCAGATCTGGCATCCCCGTCCCAATCTATGGCTGCTTCATGTCTGGCCCATCAACGGGTACATGAGAACCTCTCTGAAAGTGTATTAAACAACATTTCTGAAGCTAGAGCTCCCGCGACAAGACTGTTCTATTCAGGCAAATGGTCAGTCTTTTCGGACTGGTGTAAAGCATGAAGCCTGAACCCACATAATTGGGAGGTGTCAGAAGTGCTCATTTTTTTCACAAGAGCTACTGGACGCGGGTCGTTCCCCCTCCACGCTCAAAGTCTATGTGGCCACTATAGCAGCGCACCACACTCAAGTGAATGGACTGTCACTAGAGAAGAACGATCTTATCGTGCGCTTCCTCAAAGGGGCTAGAAGGCTGCACCCACCTCACCCCCCTTCAGTCCCTATATGGGACCTGTCCATGGTCCTGGAATCTATGAAGGGTCAACATTCGAGCCTCTGCATTCAGTGAGGTTAAAGCTCCTATCCCTCAAGACCGCTTTTCTGCTAGCGATCGCATCAGTTAAGCGAGTGGGCGACCTGCAAGCGCTCTCAGTGACCGCCTCTTGTCTGCAATTTGGGCCAAATGACTCTAAAGTTGTCCTCAAACCAAGACATGGATATGTACCTAAGGTGCTCTCAACTCCGTTCAGAGCACGGGTCATTTCACTTTTAGCACTCTCATCATCGTTAGATGAGGAAGATGCTAATTTGCTCTGTCCTGTCAGAGGGCTGAGAATTTACATAGAGCGTTCCTCTGCTTTCAGGCAAACTGAACAGCTCTTTGTGTGCTTTGGCGGCCGCACCCGTGGGTGCATGGTTACAAAGCAGACCGTGTCACGATGGATGGTGGATGCTATTTCGCTGGCTTACGAGTCTAGAAATCTCAGCTGCCCTATAGGCATCAAAGCCCATTCTACTAGAGGAATGGCCTCGTCATGGGTTTGGTCTACTGGCATTTCACTGGAATATCTGTGCGGCGGCAGGCTGGGCCTCTCCATCCACTTTTATCAGGTTTTATAATCTAGATGTCCCTGCCTTACAGGCTGGGCTTCATGCCGTGTAATGCATATTAACCCCTAATGGCCCGATAATCTGGTCTGGCTTAAATAATTAGTCATAAACACACTTCTCACGTGACTTGACTTATCTGGTCGTTCAATATTCTTTGTCCTGACCCTATCTGGCCTATCTATATTATATATAATATACTTAGGTCGGCCTGAGTATGTTGTCTCCAGGCTATCAGAGCCGTTAAGCGAGCACGGCGTTTTGCATTGGTTCCCCTAGCGTTTAGCAAAATGCAATACGAGAGTACTCTCAAAAGGGAACGCTTGGGTTACTTACGTATCCTCGGTTCCCTGAGAAGAGGGAACGAGTTTTGCGTTTGCTTGCCGAGCTTCACTTGCTCAGGGAGTCGCTTCAGTCAATTAACCTGACGAACCTGGCGAGACGGTGTTTTATACCCCTTGCTATGCAAATTCTGCTGCCTCCTGTGGCGGGATTATTAGAGGGACCTGATTGGTCCTCCCCGCCTTGTGGTCTAGCCATAGGTTGCCTGCAGTTACAGCAACACAGCCAATCAGCACGCAGCTGCTACCTGGTGAGAGCTGTGCAGCTGCACTGTGTTTTACATGTTATTTTTAGGATAAAAATTTGCTTCAAAATGCGCCATTGACTAATGCAGTATTTTTTGTTATTTAAAGGCAGTGTTAACATGGATATTGACGTGCAGCAGCACTAAAACATGCCAAATATTGTGAGTATTGTTGAGTGTAAAGAGCTTTGGGTATACAGTAGTACATATGAAGGCGCTATATAAATGCCTCATTCATTCATTCAAATTTAAAATACAAGGATTACAATGTAAATTATTATTATTGTGTTCGTAAAGATAAAAATGACTACGTGTCAATATAATAGTCATTGCATGAATCTGAATTACCTGTTTGAAGTAATGATGAATGACATTGGCTGCTTATTTAACTATTCGTGACATGCATTTAAACTGACTCGTCAGGTTGAAGGTGTCTATATTCCAATGGGATTTAAAGGGGGGAAGAAACTCTAATTGATTTATTGCATGTTTCACACAAAACACACACACACGACTCATTAAGAGAATAGCTACAACACTTCTGAAAACACACCTGGCATGGCAACCTTTTTTTAAATGTTAAACTAGCAAAAGTGGATTTGGACATGCCCTAATACACCTGTGCCTTGTGCTTCAGACCATGCGCCCAGATCATTAAAGTAGGGCCCTGTAGGTTTCATCAGGCTGCAAAGAAATATAGAGTTGAGTATCATCAGCAAAACAGTGAAAAAACCCCCACTATGCTTCCTAATGTTATCTCCCAGTGGTAGCATGTACAGGGTGAAAATCAACATCACTGAGCCTTGTGGTACTCCATACATACTTGTGATTGATATGATCTCTTAATTTCTTAATCTCTTAATTTACTGCTACAAACTAATTAATGTTCAGATAAGTATGATTTGAACCATGCCATTGCCAATTTCCACAAATGGCAACGTGATTTTAAAACATCTTACCAATCAGCATTTTTTTTCTTTCTGTCATTTAAATATAGCATTCAAATTGTGCAATGTTGCAGTAATCATACATCATGCATTATATAAAATCATCTTTTGGCTCTGGTTAATGGCTGGTTATAGTTCTGGAATGATTCATGTTTTAATTTCCTGCATAGTGCCCATAAACTGGTCTACCATGTGGAAAAGGGCGGATTGTTTGAGCCATCACCTTGAGCATAGCCACAACACTTTTTACAGCACGTTTACACAGCTCTGGAATAAAAAAAAATCCTTTTTTTGTAGAACGTTTGTAGATTGTCCTAAAATAACATCAAGTGAGTCATTAATATTGTTAAACATATTAAGCAAGCCTGTAATAAATGGTAACATTGTCATTTTAGTTTATTTATTTTTCTTCTGCACATTGATTAGAGGGGATTCCATTCTTGGGAAAATTATTCTAGTGTTATTTACTGGAATTTTGATCCAATCACATTCTAGACAAAACAAAGTGGCCTTTGCTAACACATCACATGCACATTTTGTCTCCACAGTGAATTGAAACCCTGAAGTTGGACAACAGAAACTGTGACATCATCACCATGTATTCAAATGGGGCCCCACCCGCAGCAAATGGGGTAACGATTATGTCTTTCTCAAGGTAGGGCGTCTGTGATTTTATAAGACCTGCTTGAATGTGCATTCATGCACAGTGTTTTGCCTGTTTTACCAGCCTCGCCTCAAACCGGCTGATTGTTTTACTGGATCTCTAAACTATTGCAGAGGTTAAGAATAATAATGACATCCATATGATTGTTTAACACTCAAACATGTCAAATGGGAATATTTTATGGCTGTTAGGACTGCTCAATCAAGGATGACGCTCATAAACAATCCATCGCAGAGATATTTTTTAATCTAAAATATCTCAAGGACTACAAAAGATAACCATGAATGTTTAGACTGTTGCAAGTAAAGCAAAACTCCCCTTTAACATTTTAAAACTACATTTGAGAACATGGGTTCATTTGCTCTTTTTTTTCTCCAAATCTTAAAGATCCAACATATGATTTATGAGTGGAATTCCCCAGGAGAAAAATTATACAGACATTAAATGCTTTAAAACATGTATGAGCTTGTTTTAATGATGTATCTTGCAAAACCTTTACCAGCTCTGAACAGCAGCTACAGCTATCAAAGAAAAAAAGCATTTATTAAAATGAAATAAAAATCAGACAATGATAAATAACCAGACAATATAGCCTGAATGTACTATAATGCAATATAAAGTGGTTCAAACTGTATTGTTAGGCATATTTAAAGTTATTTCTTTATCTGTTACTAACTTATTTACATAATATTTTATTAATATGGAATAATGACATGTAGGCTAGACTGCTACCTTTTCATCTCCTAGCCTACTAATTCTTTTTCGTTTGCTAGTCACTTCATAATCAACTTGACAGAAATAAAAATGTAGGCTAATTAGTAATAGGCCTAATGAAGTAGTGATATTAGCATGATACTAGAGAAACAGAACAAGCTATCCACAATTAGATTGTTGTCTAAAAAAAAGAAAAAAAACTAGTAACATAGCAACAGTTACTAGTTCGTTTAGATGTATAAATGAACATTTTGATATTCTTTGAATGAGTCAGTCGTTAGTTCTACTTTTAGAACTAAAAGCGTCAATTTCCTTTACAACACAGTACTGACAGCGGCCTCCGTGACCTAAAATCCCCAAATGCGTTGCGTTGCGTTGCTTACGTCACGATCCCAGACTCTATTGTACAGTAAACTTACCAATGTAGAAGTGATTATGGCTTTACACTGAAAGGGCAGGGTTTGAGCTTTCGTCACGACAGCAGGCGTGTGTTAAGCACTGCAAGTGTAATTTGAACGCGTTATTTGTTCTCCTTCAGAGTTCAGATTCCTTCACTTCGTCTGGAGAAATCCGTGAATATGGCGACTGTTTGGGGGAATATACTCATACTTGTGTTTGCGCACTTTGTAGGTGAGTATCTTTATACAAGGTTACATTAAATGTCTACGAGACTAGATCGGTTTATAATCAACAAAGTTGTAGACACTGCAAGCTCTCGATGTGGCATATAGTACAATGACGTATGATATAATTTAAACGTAATTGTCTAGTTTGATGGACACCTGTCAGTTAAAGCTAATTTAACCAATATCAACCGTTTTTTTTTTCCTTCCATATTAATTCAGGGCTACTGTAGCCTGCAAGGGTTCTGTAGTTTCATGAAGCATCAGGGCTCCAGACTGCACCAAATGTTTGCTACGAAAATGTGTGTGTGTGTGTGTGTGTGTGTGTGTGTGTGTGTGTGTGTGTGGGCGTGTTTATTCAATATATCACTCCATGCTCTCTAGAATACATTTGCTGAAGTGACACACGAGATTAACCAATTGTCACTTTTTTTTTAAACAGTTTTTATAGAAGTAAATGACTCAAATGTAATGAAGTCATTTTATTCAAAATACGAAACCTTTTCAAACTATATACGAAGACAAAACTAGTGCTTACTCTGTAAGGTACAGTAATCATTAAACCATCAGCCTGCGTTTTACACCTTTTCATTACAGTGGTAAAGTGTACATTTCTTTCTTTGCTGCAAATATACCAAACTAGCCAAGCTCTACCTGTTCTCTATCAGTATACCGTTCAACAACTAGATCTCTCGTTCAGACTCAAAAGTGTCTCGTTCAGTAAAGGGCCTTGTTCACTGAATTCGACAAATCGCATGCTCTGTCACATCTCATACGAAATGTTGTCATTCTTTGAGTTTGTATTAGTAATACAGTGGAAATGTTGATTTGTGGTGTGCGCCCCTAAATTTTCTGATTGTGGCCCTGAAATTTTGAGTTGGGTGCCCCTGCTCCTAGTGAAAAACGTTAGTCTGGAGCCCTTACCATACACATGTCTAGTAGTAGGTGGAGGTGTTTTCTTATGTGCATACCATAAGCTTCCCCCCCCCCCCCCCACACTTAACCACACGTTTAAAATAGTTTTTCCAAGTCATGCATTGCATAATATCTTCCAGTTGCAGGTCATTGCTACTTTACAGAATTCACAATCAAAATACCTTAAATAAATGATTGAATTTTATACAGTATTTACATCATATTGATGATTAAGTGATTCAATAGCATGTTATTTTCAGTACGGCAGACATGCATAATAAAAGCATTACCTAATCATATCCCAGATAGCAAATTTGCTTTGGGCCGGATCTGGCTAAATTTCGGCTGAGATTTTGGCCCACATACCGCATGGAATTACGGTCCAAGGTTGGCCCAAGAGCTTTTTGCCGATAGTCAACCTGAGCAATTCCGGAAGCAAAGCGAGACTCACCCAGAGTTTTACAATGTACCCAGAAATTATCCAGAACTGGCCCATACCAACGCCGTAATCCCCAAATGTCAGGCAGACAAGAACCGAACTGCCACCACCTTTACCCCAGAACTCAGCCACAACTTATCCAGAAGCTTATCCTGATGGCATTTTTCATCACTATCACTTTTGTGCTTTGAATTTCTGTTTCAGTGTCTCAAACTCATAATAAATGTGGCGAACCAACCAAATATCTGCACAAGCAGCTGCAAGACAAATATCTTCTCAAAACAGTGTTCAATGAACAGGAAATCGTGACTTATAAATGTGCTCCGGGTTATTCGTATTCAGGAGGAACTAAGAAATCACAATGTAGGCAAGGACAGTGGACAACGTTGAACATGAACTGCGAAAGTAAGATGGATCTGTTTATCTATGTCTCTAAAATATCTATGCATTTCTTGCTCCTCACTTTTTCAAGGTTTCCCTAATTTGTTCTCACAGGGAAAAAGTGCTATGCCCTGGGTGAAATAGAGAATGGGCGATACAATCAAAAAGGACGATCATTTGGTGACAAAGCCGTTGCTGTGTGTAATAAAGGGTAGGCTACTGAAACCTTATTTTCATTATGTCTGAAGTCCATAAATCAGTGAAGACACTGTTATGAGAATAAATAGACACTGTAGAATAAGATAATTGCTTTTCTTGTTGGGGTTAAGCATCATATTTATTTATTTATTTATTTATTTATTTAAGGACAGTTTAAATGAGTTGTAATGTATATTTTCACATGAAAGCTCTGTCTTTTCTTTAATTTGTTCTAGGTCTCCTCTCCATTTACTAAATGGTTAATTAAACCAGGCAAATAATGTTTCGCTTTATGATGATTTTTATCATGTCATTAATCGTTTTCTCATGCAGATATGTTTTGAGAGGAGAAAAAGTCCGTATGTGTATGGAAAATGGTTGGAACGGCACAGACCCCATCTGTGAGGGTGAGTTTAACCCTTTGTCATCTTAAAATCACCGCAGCCCTTTCTAGCTATTACAGATCCACACTCTTGAAATTCAATTATATATTCTAAAAACCCTAAATGAAACAGCATGATGGAGTTTAACCAGACATGTGCATTAGATGTAAGAGGATTGTTTGGCAGTAAATCCCCTTTGATCTATTGAGTTTGACTCAAACCAGAGGTCTGCTTTCCAAGATTTGTAGGAGGTAAACTGACTCTGCAGGTCATTATTGCCCTCTAGTGGTCTATACTGGTAATGTTAATCATCAAACATATAAGGCTTTACATGATTTAGCTTCCCAGTATCTTGCCGATCTCATAACTCCTTACACGACAGCTCCTAATCTGCGATCTTCTGAGTGTAGTCTATTAGCTGCGCCTAAAACACGGCTCGGGTTGTGTTGTTGTTGTTATTATTATTAAACGCTTTTGGGGAAACGCATCAAGTTTTTGACACTGTGTTTTTTAGAGCCAAAGATCTTCTGTTCAGCACCTGCTGTGGCAAACCGATTGGTAAAACCTGGAGAGAGGACGCTGTACACACCCCAAGACACAGTAACCATCATCTGCAGTAAGGGATTTGATCTGATTGGCTCATCAGTGGTCACATGTGGACCAGATGGCCAGTGGCTGAACTTGCCCGAGTGTCGTCCTGAAGGTAGTTTAGGCTGTTTTCACACTGCATCTGAAATTGCATACTTCCCAGTATCTTGCCGATCTCTTGACTCCTTACATGACAGCTCCTAATCTGTTATCTTCTGAGTGTGGTCTATTAGCTGCGCCTAAAACACGGCTCGGGTTGTATTGTTGATGTTGTTATTATTATTATTATTAAACGCTTTTGGGGAAACGCATCAAGTTTTTGACACTGTGTTTTTTAGAGCCAAAGATCTTCTGTTCAGCACCTGCTGTGGCAAACCGATGGGTAAAACCTGGAGAGAGGACGCAGTACACACCCCAAGACACAGTAACCATCATCTGCAGTAAGGGATTTGATCTGATTGGCTCATCAGTGGTCACATGTGGATCAGGTGGCCAGTGGCTGAACTTGCCCGAGTGTCGTCCTGAAGGTAATTTAGGCTGTTTTCACACTGCATCTGAAATTGCATACTTCCCAGTATCTTGCCGATCTCATAACTCCTTACATGACAGCTCCTAATCTGCGATCTTCTGAGTGTGGTCAATTAGCTGCGCCTAAAACACGGCTCGGGTTGTATTGTTGATGTTGTTATTATTATTATTATTAAACGCTTTTGGGGAAACACATCGAGTTTTTGACACTGTGTTTTTTAGAGCAAAAGATCTTCTGTTCAGCTCCTGCTGTGGCAAACCGATTGGTAAAACCTGGAGAGAGGACGCAGTACGAACCCCAAGACACAGTAACCATCATCTGCAAAGAGGGATTTGATCTGATTGGCTCATCAGTGGTCACATGTGGAGCAGATGGCCAGTGGCTGAACTTGCCTGAGTGTCGCCCTCAAGGTAATTTAGGCTGTCTTCACACTGCATCTGAAATCGCATACTTCCCTAAGGCTAAAAACTGTCTATGACAAAATAATTCACAGTACTCATAAAAGAGTTGGCAAAAAATACTCTGAAGACCTACAACTTGCGAGACTGGACACTTTACTCTCCCATGATGCCATGATGGTGAAATGATGTAACTGATGCTGGTAGGTCAGGAGATTGTCAACTTGGCGGATATGTTAGTATGCAGTATGTTCGGATTACATAGTACATACTTTTTAAATGGTCGTCCTTATTCAAAAGTACCTACCGTACTCAAGAGACTGTGATTTCAGATGCTTTCCTGGTTTGAATTCTTAATCTGAAACTAAGTTCAGCTTCCTCCTAAATTTCATACTGCTCACTGCTCAGTTTCTAGCTCTAAACGTCAGGAAGTGTGAAGACCCTTGCTTTGGATGAAAATGTCTGCTAAATGCATAAATATGAATGCAAATTGTTCTTCACTTCAAATGAAAGCAGTGAGAGTATTTTTAACTCTCGTTTATTATCAGTGATCCACTGTTCAGCACCTACTGTGGCAAACGGAGAGATAGATGGATTCAGACGTCAGTACAAACCCAAAGACAAGGTGGACGTACAATGCCATGAGGGCTTTGATATGAGTGGCCCACCGCAGGTCACGTGTGGACCAGATGGCCAATGGCAGGGCTTGCCTGAGTGTCGCCCTAAAAGGATTTCAGCTACTGGTAGGTGCATTAATGTGTTGAAAGGTTTCAAACAGTAGTAAACATTGTAGTCACATGACCTCAAATCCCTAACAAGGTGACCAGGACCCTGACTAAAGGGCTCTGTTTTAGTTGGATGTACATTATCCCGCTTATTACATGTCTACTTGCCACATAAGTTAATAATGAGACTCAAAATATTGATTTAAATGTAAATATTTTATTAGCTCGATGAACACAAAGCAATAGCAGTATTGAGCCTAGGCGAATGAAACCAGTTCAGACAAAATAGACGTTTAAGGAATAATTTAGAGCTGGCCTCTGATATGCGGATGAGCATCATTATGCAGCATTACTTTTCTATCTGACACTAGAGTAATGGCTGCTGAAAATTACGTGTCAGTTACATCCACATGGATTGCAGGACCCAAGGTTTTCCAGCAGAACATTCCCCAATGCATCACACTGCCTCTGCCATGGTACCACGTGTTCCGGGTAAGCGACACACACACATCCGGCCATCCATGTGATGTAAAAAAAAAACATGATTCGTCAGACCAGGCCACCTTCTTCCATTGCTCTGTGGTCCAGTTCTGATGCTCATGTGAAACTGTTGGCGCTTTCAGGGATGGACAGGGGTCAGCATGGGCAGCCTGACTGGTCTGCGGCTATGCAGCCCCATACACAACAAACTGAGATGCTCTGTGTATTCTGACACCTTTCTAACAGAACCAGTATTACCTTCTTGAGCAGTTTGAACTCCAGTAGCTCGTCTGTTTGATCAGACCACACAGGCCAGCCTTCGCTCCCCACGTGCATCAATGAGCCTTGTCCGCCCATGACCCTGTCACCGGTTCTCCACTGTTCCTTCCTTGAAGCACTTTTGATAGAGACTGACCACTGCAGACCGGGAACACCCCCGAGAGCTGCAGTTTTGGAGATGATCAGACCCAGTCGTCTAGTTATCATAATTTGGACCTTGTCAAACTCGCTCAAATCCTTACGCTTGCCCATTTTTCCTGCTTCTAACACATCAATTTTGAGAACAAAATGTTCACTTGCTGCCTAATATATCCCACCAACTAACTGGCGCTGTGATGAAGAGATAATCACAGACATCACCTGTCATAATGTTATGCCCAATCTGTGTATATATTTGCTTATATTTGAATTTGATTATTATTTATTTTTAAAAAATTGTGAGGGAAATAATATAAGTAAATAATATAGACAAGACTCAGCATTTAAGTCATTTTGTTTTTCCCACAGCTCAATGTGGTCCAGCTCCTTCATACCCCTACATGGACCTCAGAGACTGGTCCTCCATGCTGAAAGAGTACCCATCTGGTGCTCGCATTCGTTACAAATGTGGGGTAGGATACCGCCGGGTCAGAGGGAGTGACAGTATACGCTGTCAAGGTGGCCAGTGGACAAAGCTGTTGCTTCAATGTGAACGTATGTCATAGAACCTTTATCTGCATTTGCTCACACTGATTTTCTTCCTCAGTCAGTTTGACTTGTTTTCCAGTACAAATATCTAAACATTCTTAAATCAAAATATATTTACTTGAGAAGCCAGATTACTTAATTACTACATTTTATTTTCTGTAAAATGTTTTGAAATTAAGTTTAAGCGCAAAATTCTTTGTGCTTAAACAAGAAAAAAAGTCTGCCAATGTGGTCAGAAAATGAATCGCAATTCAAAGCTGCAACACGTTTAGGTAACACTTCACTTAAAGCCTGTATGTATAATGCATTATAAAAGTGCTTGTAATGCCTTAAAGCTACACTGTGTGATATTTTCCCCCATCTAGTGGTGTAAAGGTATATGACCATCCAGTGTATAATAGTTTCTGTTCCTCTCAATTTCGATTTCGTTTCAACTCCTACGGTGGCCGATTTAGTCATGGCTTCCAGTTCGACCTCTTCGGTGACTGTTGCTTCATGTGATGAGGTAACTTTTGAAAACTATTATAATTTGCAGTTATTTAATTTACCAAATGATCTATGATCAAATTAATCTATGTAAAATGAATAATAGTTTTACGTTTTCGTTATTTTTAACCAGTCCATTGCTAACATCAGCTATCAGGTTCTTTTATCAGTGCTATCGTTATTGTGTATATTGTACGACATCACTAGCGTAAGGCAAACAAATTATAATGCAATTAAAATATTAATCTCATGTTATCCGTTATAGAACACGGATTTATGTTATAAGGTAAACAATACTTTTTCATCATTGACGCGAGGAAAACTATCCTAGACGTCGTTCTAGTGTTATGCACAGCACACCATGATACAATTAGCCAAGCAACAATAAAACTTCCAATATACACAAATAGGCTGAATTAATATTACCTGTCGAGAAGAAAGCAGGCAACGTCGGCGTTCTTTTTAAAATCGTTGCTCCTCATGAGCTCTTTCCATCTTGGAAAGGCCACTCCAATATTTCCTTTTGTCTTGTTGATTTGCCCGTTGCGTTGCCGTCTTAATTCTCTTTTCCGCTTTCTTGGCGACTCTGATACATATCCCGCAATGTTACTAGGTCCCCGACCCGGGTCGAATTCGGTAATCAATTCCGGGACTTGATTGCTTTCACACAGAAGGCGACCCGGCAATGTTCCGGGAATATTGCGGGTCCGACGTGCAGTGTGAAAGGGGCTTAAGAGTGATCCTCCATCATCTTATAGCAGCCTCAAGCAATCCCCCTCTTCACATTCGACACGGTGCATCGAGTGTAAAAACGCGAAAAGCGAAGCTTGAATTTACGGGTATGTCCCTCTTTGGCAAATGTACTTTCAAGATGGAGGAGCAACATGGCGACCGCCATCCGAACCCTCAACACTTATGTATTTTCAATGGTAATTACGAGAATGCATTATTACTTGAAAGAAGTAAATATACATTTATGAGCACATATATTTTTGAAAGAACTAAGTGATTTTAGCTAAGAATAAACTAAAAAAGTTACACAGTGTAGCTTTAAAGTGATCCGATTATGGATTTTTGAGAATAACATTTCATGTAGTGTGTAATGAATGAAAAAACTGAATGAGACCATCCTGCAAAGTTTAAAATCTGAAAGTGCACAGTATATAGTTATTGTCTCAAATGTAAGAGTCGTCTCTGAGTCAATTAAACAAATCGTTTTTCAAACAAGTCGTAAGCTGTTTCATTATGACTTCATGACGAAACATTAGCATTTTGGCCCTCCACTTATTGCTCACACAGACACCAGGTAAAAAACTTGAACCCCTTCAAACATTGCAGCGGGTACTGGATAGCATCACGCCGAGAAGATGCTGTGCTCTACAATATATGCTTATTGTGTAAGTATCTGGCTAACCGGCTAACTTACTTTTCATCTTCAATTGCATAAGGTAAAATAATAACTGTACTATAAATAATAAGCCATTCTTTTTGAATACCTCAAAGCTCTGCTGGATAAGTCAAAAACTCAACTGAACTTCACAGATGAAGTGGAGTTCATTAGTAGTTTTCTTTTTTCCTGAGGTAGGCCCAAACATTGGATTGTTTCTGTTATTGGGCCCTATCTTGCACCCAGTGCAATTGACTTTGTACACCGACGCATGTGTCATTCCTATTTTGCACCCGCGCAAAGCGCGCTTTTCCCTCCACAGAAGCACGTCGCTAAACTAGTGAATGAACTTGTGCTCCCTGGGCGGTTCAGCGCAAAAAAGGAGGCGTGTTCCGGCGCAAACAATCCCTGGTGCTATTTTCCTGTTCCATTAAACAATTGCGCCACTGACCAGAAAAAACCTGGTCTAAAGTCAGTGGTGCGTTGCGTGTTGTTCATTATGCTATTTTAAGGGCTCATGCTTGACCATAATGTATAGCGTGTACAACGCGCAGACACTTTGCTCATGTAATCTACACAGATGCAACAGTTATTTTTGCAAATCATAAATTGTTACACTAAAAAAATATTAACACATTGTGGTGTGCCACGAAGATGTGAAAAAAATAGGCATAAATCTAGCTTACAAATTATTCAGGCTAATTGTAGTAATTAAGGATCAGACCTGTTTGCCCAATAGTGGCAAGACATATATGTATATAAGGACATCTGACAAATTGGTTTGTCCGTCAAGAACCAGGAAAAAAAATCGACTGAAAAACTAAAAAACTGTTTAACCGACGCTATTTTGGGTGGGTTTCTCCCATCCCCATAGGCTACAACACAACTTCTCTGTCTTTCACTCCCTTACGAAAGGAAAATATATTTACCAATATATTACTTGAAATATATTTTAATTGCATATATTGCATATATTTATATTGCAAATATATGGAATAATATATGGATGGTATTATAAAATATATTAGGCTATATATATTCATGTAATATATTGCAAACTTTACAAATGATTGCCGCTTTCAATATAATGCAATATATTGAAAGATATAAATATTAATTCCCATATATGTGAATATATTGCGTAATGTATTGCATGAAATTTTCCAATATACTGCAATATATTTTTGTTTCGTAAGGGCTGCGCTTACAAGAACGTGCGCCTGGTAAATACGCCATATTAATAGCAATCCATAATGGAACTTGCGCACCTGCTTTTAAAGGGAATGTTGGATGCCTCTCTGATTGGTTTATTCACGTTACACCCAAACCACACCTATGAATAATGAAGCTACTTCAGACCAACCCATTTTAGATTTGCGCCGGGCGCAAGAGCCATTTATCCCGCCGGGAAAATAGCAACAGCGCCGAGACCCGCCCACAAAGTTACTTGCGCTTTCCGCTTTGACGCGTTTCAGATCGTTAAAATAGGGCCCATTGTCATATATGCAATATTTTGTTAAAGGAAGTGTATGTAAAATTGTGGCCAAAACTGGTACTGCAATCACTATCCCCTCTCCCCCTCCCCCCTGACTCGAGGTTGCCAGATAAGCTGCAGGGTCAGCAGGAACGTTTGTAGATCTGCAGCTGTGGTAACTAGAGCAGATCTGGCAACCCGGATGACGAAACACTAATGACTTTGTGATTGGTCGATAGGTGGAGGGTGGAGCTTCAGGCCAAAACACAACATGACAACATCAACATCAGTTGAGGGCTGCAACAACAGCTTTTAGATGACAATATCCTGGCCGGACTACTGTTGTCAGTGATGGAAGTATTTGAAATTAACATGATTTCTTAATGTCTAGTGACATATAAGGGCCAGTTTATGATTCATTGAAATACATTTCTTAAATACAGTTCCTTTAATTAATTAATTTATTTATAGGGACATGCCTGTGTGAGATGTAGGCATACTTATCCCCCTAGGTATGTTTGCATTTGCAAAAATATTTAAATTATTATTACACATTATTTTTGACCATGGCATTCATCTTTTATTTGAGTGATTGCCAAAAAAAGAAAACAAAGAAGCAACAGTCGCCTACCAGAAAGTACTGTTATTATTTTACCTTGAAGATGGAAAGTAAAGTCACTAACTCAATTCGTTCTTCCTTTTTTCTTTGCTTTGTCCTGTTTACAGCAAGATGATGTTTAGGTGATAGTTAAAGTAGAGACTTGTTTATTATTGGTGTTTTATCTATTGGTTGAGTTTTGCTTTGCATTCCAGATATCAAAAACAGGTTTTGTAATGTTAGCAAGGTAGGCCTATAATATGTTAATTAGACAATTAGCATAGGTTCAAATGAAAGAAACATTGGAATTGGAATAGAAAAACAACAACACATTGTATAAATATAATATCACACAATATTTTTCAGAAGATCAATCTGTAATGTTTCATCATAGATTTGGACTCACGCTGGTATTGGTGTGAAATCGACGTCATCGTTAGTGTTTTTAGAGTGTGTAAAATCGCTGAGCTCTGAGTTCAGTTATGGTAATGGCTGTTTTTTATGAAATATGCGCTGTATGTGCTAGACCAATCACAACAGAATGGCCCATCTGACCAGTCAGTGCGTAACAGGGACACTTTAATTATGTCTTGTAATGCACATTATAATGCATTGTATGGTGTCATGAATAATTGTAACCACATATAATACATAATATAATACTTTATAATCCATATTTATTAATTGAACACACCTTTAGGAAGTATAATGTATACTTCCTAAATGTATACTATAATGTATGTATCAAAACACATGACAAGCAACTTATTTCAGAATCTGCAAATATTATCATGTATGTATATGAATACCTTATAATGCATAATATATAAGGGCTTTCAGCAAAGTGTTGTTTTGCCACTTGTTTTGCGTAGATTCACTTAATTTTGATATATTTTTCTGAAAACAAGACTATTAATTAATTCTGCCTCTTAAGTAAATGTATTTTGATTTAAGAATTTTGAGATATTAGTTCCGGAAAACAAGACAATTTTTGCAGTGCATCGCTTTATCTGCTTTCTGCCTTCATATCCAAAGGCAGTTGATGAAAGTTTTGGATACCACACATGATGCACATTCTTGACTTTCCTGATGTGTTATCATATCTAACAATATGTTTGTATCAAAAGGGAAGAGATGCGGATCTGCTGGAGAGATTTCATATGGCCGCTTCGAGTATACGGGCGTGTTATTCGGACATTCAGCTAAAGCCATCTGTCAAGAGGGGTGAGATACAGCAGTAGATATTATAATGCTTCTCTTTGTGTTTGGTGAAATTAAAATAAGACACAATGCCTGACCTAAAACAAGGGCTCTGCTCCAAAATGTAGAGAAAAGCCAAAAATGGCAACATCTTAAGGTATGTAAAGAGGTAGGTGTCTACGATGTTGTTTTTAGGACACATTTTAAGAAAGCATTGCATGTATGTGTTGTGGAGAAGACAATCCTATGCATGGCAATGACTTGTAGAGTTGTAAACTTGTAGAGCAACACAGAATAATTGTTGATTTATATTTACAATTTATTTAATACCAAAAAGTAAAAAATCTATATACATTATTGTAAGCATCGCTAAAAATGAACTCAATTAGGGGCGGTTCATGTCACGTCTTTTGCATGCCCAACTTCATTATTTTAAAGGTAGATGCATGACAAGCACGCTTACAATAGTTTTTTCAGGCACATACACTAGATCACATACAACTTTTCAGAATGCCATGATGTGACAGGAACCAAAAGCTTCATCCTTTCCGTAAGAATTGTTTTGTTTTTTCGTCTCGTCTACTTGAATAAATTTAGTAGCAGAGCTACTGCAAGTGATTTTTGGTCCTGGAAATCCTTTTAACCTTTGTTGAAACTTCCCAAGCGCTTTGGAAAGTCCGACATCCGGCGTTTTCCACACATGTGAACGTCCTCTTAAAAACAATTGAGTCGAATATCTATAGGGGTGGGCGATATGACCAAATTGTTATTTCATGATATGATCAATTTTATTTCGCGATAACAATACATATCGGGATATAGTTGTTTTGTGTTATTTTGTCTCATTTCTGTTGTCAATAATAAGAAAAAAGAAGCATATTACAAACAACAGAACAAATACAATATAACAAAGATATGAATTAAACAAATGAGGTACAACAGTTTTATTTAACATGTAGTGAGAATTACTGTCACTTTAAGACCAAATGCACGGATCCATTATACTGATTCACATCCGGTTTACACCCAATTGTTTAGTTTCACTGGCTGTTTATGTAAATGCTCCACACGGCATTCTAATATAAATTGCGTGTGTATTCCACCATTCAATTGCAATAAGACGTAAAAGAGAACTGAATTGGCGTTCACATGCTTAAAGCTGTGCTCTAGCTATGTGTCAGTCAGCACGTTCACAGCGTTAAGTTATCTTTCACTGCTTTTTTTTCTTTTTCTTCCTTTTCTTCTGATTGCTTTCATCAGGTATGAACTGATTGGCAAACAAATGCTGTTCTGCCGCGATGGAGGCTGGGACGGAAGGATCCCTGTGTGTGAACGTATGATGTTTTTGTATACCTTTATTTTTTAAATATCTGAATCTCAGTGCTTTAAATAACAAAATTGCAAACCAAATGACTCTGTTCAATTTACTTCAAAACACGGTCTGGAATAGAGCACAATATTACAGTCGTTATTACACAATAAATGTATTCCCTTTATCTGATACAAAGCTTAAATTCCCTAGCCTGATAAGCCAGACCCACATTAAGATGTTTGGTCTGGAAACTCACCATAGACAGGGCTCAATCTGAGGGGCGGATAAACGGTTGTCTTTCAAACCTCCTCTGCACGCGATTGGATAGCGCTACAACCAACCAGAGCAACGAAGGTGAAGCGGAGCTTGTTAATAGATTAAACATTCGCCGTATCCGGTCGGCTAAACTCCGAACACATCTTCCCTTTTTAAGAATGACTTCAGTGCCGCTCTTTGTTCTTTTCTCAGAGAAAAGCTTAACTCCAAGTCTTCCAGAGTCGCGGTCAAAGTTGATTCGAAAGACCGCCTTTCGCCAGTTTTTGTGTTTTCTAGAAGCACACAAACGCAACTCTGCCGTCGTCATTATGGCCCCGCCCACCGACTCTATACACGATGTGATTGGCCCGGCAAGAGTTAGGCGAATACAGCTCAGAAGAGTATTGAGAGGTGCTAGACGACACTCGCAGACAGATTAGATTTGCTGCCGCTAGGGTGCGTCTAGATTTCTAGGCTATAAAATTCCCTGTATTGAAGAAAAAACACACTTTTGTCCAAAATAGTCCAATTCACAGATGACATTATCTTGAAATGAGTAGCCTATCAATGCTGTTACCTAGTTGTTGCCAATGAAAGCAGCACATATTTATTGATGTGTTTATTGTTGATGTGAGCTTTTTTAAATGATGAACTCGTATTAGGGTAACCATGGACAGGGCCGGCTCTAGCTCTTTGGTTGCCCTAGGCGAGATGGAGTTTTGCGCCCCCCCCCCCACCCCCCACCCCACTCACTTTTATCGTCTCTAATTCAGCACATGTCTGTTTTCCTAGGTCTACCCCTAACCGAGAAGCACTTATTATTAAACATGTTCGACGCTTTATTTCCACTTTTCAAACATTTTCTCACTTTTTATTGAAAATAAATGCCTTTCCGATCTGATATGTGATGGGAAAAGGGAATATAGCGAGTGTGGCAAAAGATAGGATCGAACCTCTGATCGATCTGCATCTAATCTTGATGCCATGCGTCTTACCACTACACTACTGCCACTGTGAAGAATTTGGTGAACACAGCATATTTGTGTTTGATGTAGATAATATGGCATCTTTCGTTAGGCTGCTCCAGTAAAAAAAAAAAAAAAAAAAAACGAGGCCGTATTTATTTCCTTCTGACGCCCACGTAGAGAGCGTTTGTACTTTTCATAAATAACATGCATACGTTATCCATATTTATAACGAACTGGACTTTTGATATTTAAATGACATCCATGTAGGTTATTGTAGATTATTGTCAGTGAAGTTATGTTTGCAATACGTATAGTAATTATGAAGAAAACTAGCAAGTGACAATAGCTTAGTGACAATATTAATAATATTTATAAAATAAATATTAGTTTTTTTTTATTTTTTTTATTTTTTTTACACTATTTAATTTAATTTTATAGATCTGGGAACGACTCCACAATTGCCAGTGAGCACAACCAACAGACATCCCTAAGATAGACATGGTCCCTTCTCTCCATTCCTCATCCCCCAGCCCCTTTCCTCCTCGTCAGTGACTCCCAAACCCAGCAGTTAACCCTCTCATATATTGCTGTGTTTTCCTCCACCAAGTATGCTGGGGCACCACAACATGCACCGCCAAACCAAGCTCTCTTAGTCTGGTTGTGACCTGCCAGATAAAATAAATATTAATAAATATTTATTTTAATAAATATCTAATAAATATTAATAAACAAAATAAATATTAGTTGATAAGATTGATACTAAGTAATTTTATTTTGTTTGACAACTTATTGGCTGAGATAAGAAGACTAACCTCTATATTGGGCTTTCTTTCGATTTTCTTCCTTTCTTTTTTTTCTCTTTTTCCGTCCCTGTGCACCCGCGGGTTTAGACGCCTCATTTTTGATGAACGCGCAAGATGAGCACTTGCCTGACCTAATAATCAATAATCACCATCAATTCAATCTAATAATCAGGTTGATAAGTAATTAAAGGTGTGGCTGAGGGGGCGCCCCGTGATGATCATGTTTAATGAACATTATGTTGTATTTCGCTTGTTCCGATTCTTAATGGGAAGTAATGGGCGGCACTAGAGCGCGCTCGCGCCCCTAACACAAATGTCGCCCTAGGCAACCGCCTAGCTCGCCTATAGCAAACGCCGGCCCTGACCATGGAAGACCAAATTAATGTTGCATTAATAAAACGTCACTGAAATTACAATGCTGGCACTGAGGAATGTATAATTACAATATGAAGGTATGACTGTTTTTTTAAATTAAGCTACTTAAGTATGTATGTAACACATTTGTTGTGAAAGCTCCAGCTCTCGGATGCAGAGCGTAATACAGCAGTGGCTTCCTCGCTTCATTTCGTACACTTCTTGCTGATGTTTTGAGCGATTTCAGATACAATCAACAACACTAGAGTCGACCCAGAATCAAGGGCTATAGTTTAGGATTCGATTCTTTTGGAGTCGACCCCCATCATGGATGGCAGTGTGTGTTTGTGTGTTTTGCAGCTGTGCACTGTCCTCCACCCCCAGAGGTCAAGGGTGCTGAGATGTCTGAACCCACATATGACTTTGTTCCCTACGGTCGTGCGGTGTCCTATCATTGCCATACTGGCGCTCTGATTGGTTCGAGAGACATATACTGCACAAAGAAGGGCACCTGGAGCGCCCCGCCTCCCGAGTGTAAAGGTACATATAAACTAAGGCTGTCAAGATTCCTTGATTCAATTTGAGAAAATCTTCAATTGCATTTTACCCATGTTGATTAAAGGTGCACTATCTAGTATTTTTGCTGTAAAATGTCCAAAAACCACTAGGCCAGTGTTATATATTTTGTTCAGTTGAGTTCTTACAATATCCCAAATGTTTTCAACTATTTATAAATTGTGAGAAAATTGCTATTTTAACTAAGGAGCCGGGACGTCTGAGGGAGTCGCCTGTCAATGGCGTCATATCTGCGTTACCCTCGGTTTGCGGTTTTATTCTGCAGAAGCGCTTTACTCTGAGCAGTGTGAACAAATGTCAAAGCAGCCGCTGAGCGAACACACAGAGTAACGTCATAACATCATTTTAAACACACTTAAATGTATCTAATATGATAAAAAGAGCTGTTAACTTAGCTCGTACTCATGAGTAACATCATAACATCATTCTAAACACACTTAAATGTATCTAATATGATAAGCAGAGCTGCGTTACCTCATACTCATGACCGGAAAAGTGGAAATGGCGCCGGCGACTGTCCCATCATAATAAAAGTCCCGCTGCTCGCGAGGTGTGTTTGTGCTCCAGCGGCCTTGCTCAGCTCCACAACACTCTACTTCACACTACAGTAACGTTAATAATCACATTTATGAACATGATTTCTGCCCCGAGTCCTATTTTCCACTGGCTGTGAAATTTTTAACACAGCATAATGGGTTGATTAATTTTTACTATAACACTAGCTTCTTTTTTTACTTGAATCAGTGTTTGATGACTAACTTAAATGCTCTAAACGAACACTGGCTTGCATGATAATTCCTTAATTTTTGATAATATTTTACAGTATAGCATATTTTATTTAGTTTTTCATACATACTACCAACGATTAAACTCGTTTAACAACTATTAGAAGTAAAAATGAAACATTTGGAAGTAATTGATGTGTAATCGACCGGCCTCTGTTGTCCCGTTACCGCAACGCACTGGAACTTGTGCCGGAGCTCGTGTCATGTTCAGCGGAGGAACTTTTAACTTCAGACCGCCACCTTGTGTCTTACTCGTAGCCGAAATATGCAGTGACTGACTCCATAACCTGTCCATCAGTGTACAGCTCTGAGAACATATTTTAACATCCTATTGTATCTTTTTGATTTAAATCATAAAATGCATGCAAGGTATCAGGCGTTTCCATCACATGAAAAGACATGCGCAACACTTGGGAAAAGACACCGTGCCCCTGTATGTTGCTTTATATAAAATTAAACAATTTACAGCAAAATAATTAATTTATAAAAAAAATATTTTATGTATTTTACCAAAGACATGCATCAATCTGATGGAGCTGCACTGCTCTCTCCTGAAGAGGTCACAAAAAGCCTCCAATAAATAACTCAACCCTTGGGCTGTTATTTTTGACCCAGGATCTGGGTTACGCAACAACTACACAAACACTGGGTTGTTACGTCTGACTCGGGATCTGATTGGTCAGATGGCCCAGTCTGTTGTGATTGGCCAGAAACTAAACCTACATGACCATATCTAAATTTAGACAATAACACAAAATAATACTAATAATAATTCTATGCCTCCTTTGTTTCTTCATTGTTTTGGTACTTTGACACCACACAATGTTAATTTAAATACCTGCATTAACAGACTATTTCCTGTGTCTTTCAGACATTACCTGTCCTCACCCACATGTGTCAGGTGGATCAGGCATGAGGGGATTTAGGGCTGTCTATAAATTCAGAAACACAGTGACGATCACCTGCCGACCTGGTTTAAGACTTATTGGAGAGAGTTTCGTCACCTGTGGACCAGATGGGAAATGGGAACCGAAACTTCCAGAATGTGTGCAAAGATACTGAAAGACGCGTAACATAGAGCACGCTGTCTCAAAGTCATAATGAAGCTCTTTTCTCATCACTACATTATATTAAAATGAGCAAAACACTATTTAGTATTTACTCAAGACTATTTATTCTCATAAAATAATAATTCTCAAGTGAAGATGAAGCACTGTGAATTATTATTTTAATTTTTGTTGCAATTCATTAATTTTATTTATGTATTTTGTTAATCTAGCATTGTGGAAACTGTTTATATATTGCTTTCATCTTCTGTTGTTTTTTTATTCAGTATAAATAAAATTTAGAGAGCACTTAATTTCTTAAAAAAAGAAACGCTTGGTTATTTAATCAGCACAAAATGAGCTGTTAACAGCTTATGACCCAGGTCCAGTCGTGAAGAAATGAAGACGAAGAGTCAGGAGTGTAATTAATTAATATAAAATTTACTTAAGAATAGTTTGCAGTTTCAAAAGCAGAAGCCAGCTTCAAGTCCCATAAGGAGTTCGTAGGCCGCGCTCCCTCTCTCACCGTCTCGTTGCCTCGCCCTATCGTACATACAATTTGTATGTTCTGTTTTCTATCCACGTCATTACTGCAATGTGGATGGTTCTGACTGGCTCAGAGACAATGCACAGTCATGGTAAATTTCCACACGTCGTTTAATCTGATGCTCGTCTCCATAGACGTGTCACATGTTGGCGCGTTTACCCTGGAATTAGGCCCGTAGTGACCTTCCAGATCTGGAGCAGGCGCCAGCTTGGCCAGAACAAGTCCACCAATTTCCGAGGGTATCCATTGTACACCATTCTCAACGCTGATCTGTAACATAGAATATTGCGCACATACACAGATACACAGTCTCTCCAAGTTCTAACCCAAAACATACTGATAACATGTGCTTTCTCTCAGTGAGAGGTACAGACAATAGTACAGGCAATATTCATCTCCAACTCTTTAGTGTTTCAGGAAAAGGAAATATAAAAGGAATAAAATATAATAAATTAAATGAAAGACACTTTAGAAAACAAGAAACATAAAGCAAAATCATAACTGGAAAGAATCAATATAATAATATAGGAAGATAAATATTGATTAAGGTTTTGATTATGAATTAAATTAGGCTATACAGGTATATTCAGAATCGCCCTTTCAGAGCGTAAAGCAACAACACTACAACAAGGTTCCACTTGTTATATTAGTTAAGATAAACAAATCATAATTAAAAGTATTTCGAAAGCATGTATTAATCTTAGGTGGTTATAATTCAACATTTACTACTATCTAACATTATTTAATGGACCTGAGCTAAAATACATGCATGTACTTTTATTAACTAACGATGAATAAATGGCCAATTCCTGGCCAAATTTGCCCATTGGTCCCCTGTCCATCATGGCCTCCTAATCTTCCCCCTATCCTGTGATTGGCTTCATCACTCGGTCTCCTCTCCACCATAAGCCGGTGTGTGGTGAGCGTTCTGGCGCAATATGGCTGCCGTCATCATCCAGGTGGGTGCTGCACATTGGTGGTGGTTGAGGAGAGTCCCCCCTTCTATGTAAAGTGCTTTGAGTGCCTAGAAAAGCGCTATATAAATGTAACAAATTATTATTAATTAAATGCTGTAAGGAATGTATACAGAAATAGAAAGTTAGCATTGTTTAGGCACGCTACTCAGTTACACAAAAAATGACGCGCGTGCGCAATTTAGTTTCTTGCTTTGAAAGAAGCGGGAACAGATGGAGAACAGATTTGAGTTTTTTTTTTAATTATTATTATTTATTTTTTTACGTTTACATGAGTAATTAGTGGTGGCGAGATGAAGTCTCATGTAGCTTTTCAGCCAAACGATTTACGAAAGTGTAAATTTCTCAAGGCTTCATTTGCTTACAGTAGGCTACCACCTGGTGGTCAAAGAGTGTAAAACAAGAGGATACATTACAGATGACCTGATGTAAGCTGATGAAGCTGATCAATGTATTTTGCGTCAGTTAGTGCGTGTTGGATATTATGATGTCCTGTTAAGATCATGCTCCTATCCACCATGCTTCTTGCAGCTTCTTCATTATTCATGATTGGATATTATCAGAGATTTGCAAGTGCCTTTGCTTCACAGCCGTGTTAACAATCAAAGTCTAAACACACAACAGATCTGCTGATTCTTAGACCCAAAAAGATGCATTAACCTCACAGCGGAGTCCTTTATTTTAATAATGTAATATAAAATAACTTTTGTTTTCTTGTGACATCATCATGGTGTTAGCATTACAACTGTCATGTCATGCTAATCTGTTGATAAAACTGTTGTGATTGAATAAACCTATGAAAAGTATTTTTTTTTGTCCTTTAAATAGGCCTACACTAGCAATCAAAATGCAATACTGCAGTAATCATACATGTTTTAGCTATTTAACACAATTCGCGTTATATCATTTTTGGTGAACTTTTTAAAAAACATGTTTGCTCAAAATGAGCAATATTGCAGTAATCATACATGCAGTATTTAGTTTACATGGTTTGTCCAGTGAAGCCATCTTTATTTATACAATACAGATCGTTTCAAAGCGGCTTTACTGTGATAAATGGGAAAGTAATGGTTCTATGAGAGTGAGTCGCCGTCTGAGGAGAGTGAGTATGGCATTCCAAATGGTTCAAAAACATGACTTTTCTACGTGCACTCATCTCAATGAACATATTAATTAATAATAATAATAAAAATACTATACGTAGACGTGCAATACACAACCTACGGCGTACACTCGACGCAGAAGTATAAATTGGGCTTCAGACGTTAAGCGTCGTTCTCATGTAGCAGTGTATAATGAGTGGATAGTGACATTTTTAAGACTTTTATGGTATGGCACGCGTTCCGTGCTAAAATAAAGCATCCCATATGGCGCATGCTGCTTGCTAGAATTAAGCATCCAAACGACTGTCCAATCAACCGTCTATCCGAACGTCTTGTACTTTAACATCTTACTGAGCGGGTAACCCCTCCGACCTGGCGTGACATCAGCGTCTTAAAATAGTTTTTTTTTTTTTTTTTTACTATGTAAGTATCCAAGCTGATGCGCAAAGATTCTTAATTGACATTGCAGGCACTAAATACAGAGATATACCTATACCATTTCCTGCATCCTACTGTACTTCCCTGAATAAAATACTTTAATTCCCAGAGTAAACATCTTTAAAGATGTCATAGGCTATTCTAAGTCTTTCTGAGTGATGAATTGAAAAAGCTACCTCCTGTATATCATGACTTTCTCTGTATTTCATGACAGATCGAGCTAATGTTTTAATTTTAATTGTACATATATACAGTAGTAGCCTACTGTTATTGTTAATGAATGTCTCTGAATTTTTCCATATTATTTTGTTTATATTTAGGCTATATAATTATGTAATAGAATTATTTCTTAGAATTATTAATTAGAATGGCGGCAGTGGCTCAGTGGTTCATGTAGGTTGTCTACAAACCAGAAGGTTGGTGGTTCGATCCCTGGTTCCACCTGACCAAGTGTCGAAGTGTCCATGAGCAAGACACCTAACCCCAGCTGCTCCCGATGAGCTGGATGGCGCCTTACATGGCAGACACCGCCGTCGGTGTATGAATGGGTGAATGTGAGGCAAAAATGTACAGCGCTTTGGATAAAAGCGCTATACACAAATCCGGCGAAACACGGAAGTAAAGCATCGCCGCCATTACTGCGTGCCTCGCTGCTAAGGACTTAGAGCAGTGCGTACACGAAAACACTTCTCAAATGAGGTTAATAGCTTAACAATGACTGATTCTCCCCTCATGTCATGTTATAATAGCCTACCTTTTTTGCCCTTATAAATTATTTTTATTTTTGTTACGAATGCATACTATTATTATTTCCCCCCCTGTTTGTATTCAGGATATTAAGAGCTGCTCCCTCAGGCTATATCTTTTCTGTATCCTATTTCGAATTCGAAGAAGTTGATTTTATGCAGCGATATTTGTTTGTAAATCTTGATACTTTCAATAATAATACAATTAATTGATTAATATATAAATAAATAGCAGCGCGCGGCAGTAACGTTATGCACGGCGCGCTGTGATGAACGTAAAGAAAACCACTTAAAGACAGAGAATAATTAAAGCATACGTGTCCATTACAAACGGACCTAGTCACAATTAACGTTAGACATATATGAAATGATCAGTTACAAAAAATATGGCCTTATTAAATCAGCACGTAAACTTGCGTGACCTACCGATGTGCTCATGCATATGTTCACAAGCTGCAATAAATAGCCACGACCAGTTGTAGCAATAGAATACATCTTCCTACAGGTATAAGATTATTTTATTAATCATCTGGCATGCGATGAGCGTCAGAACCTAAACTACAGGGCATGAGTTCGGGATGGATTGGCCAAATACTGCATCCTACATCACAGATCAGCCGCTGCGTATGAATCACAGTGTCGTGAGGTTTTCAGGCAGTGGACTCGTACCATAATATGTCAGTAACAATAGAGAAAACTACGAAGTTACATTTGTGTAATTGTGACTTAAAGTCCCTTTGTAACAGGCACGTAGGCTATGTATTTATTTTCTGTTATCATTTACAGCGCGTCGTGCATTACTGCCGCGCGCTGCTCTAAGTGCAGCATAAGTCCTCATAACTGTTCGTTATTTCATGTTCTCAAAACGTGTTTGTGTAAAACAATTCCATGATCACGGAAAGCAGGGCCCTAATATTAGCAACACAGCTCACAATGACATTGTTCAGTTTTATTGCTGTCTTATACATTACATTTGGCAGACGCATTTATACATTAATACATCCTGTTGTCAATAAATTACCTTTCTGTAAGTTTTGGCCAATGCCTGACATCATCTACCCAATGTTCCCTTTCACCAGACATTTTATTTAATGTGCAGGATCCGCTTTCATTGAAATGTCATTAGAGGACACCGGCAAGTGTCACACCGTCACGCACTTCGCAGGCACGCAGTAATGGCGGCAGGCAAGATGGCGGCGCCCATAAAGTTCGCGGCGGATTTGTGTATATAAATGCAGTCCATTTGCAGTCCATATATATATATATATATATATATATATATATATATATATATATATATATATATATATATATATATATATATAAATCAAGTATATACTCATAGGGTTTCAGTAACCTTAGAGTGGTTTGCCATCTTGCAAAATCAGTGAAAATGGGAAAGTTTGCTTCAAGTTAAATAGGGTTTGCCAGATTATTACGGAAATTAGCACCAAGTGCCAGATTAACACCCAAAGCTTGAAGGTATCTGAAAGTGTTCTCTAATTTTGACCAGCGTTATTTATTTAAAAAAAGTTGTTTCTGGATAAAATGGATTTTTTTTTTTCACGGTTCTCCCATGATTCTAAAAACAAAACATTAGACAACTAAACAAAATAACACATAGGCCTACTATACTTGAGGATCCACTATAAATGTGTCTATTATAATATGTATTCATTTAAATGAATGATTTATATATTATTTAAACCCTAAGTTGAACGGATCTCTTGACTGCATGATATAATGATGCATCAAAATACGTTTTATCAGTCACTGGTTGACACCTTGTGGAATAACATTGTAATAGAATCTTTATTTAAAGCACATCATCACTTTCAAAGGTCATTTACTCATTTTGATCATGGCTGCTGTAACATTAGTGTTTATTTTTTTAAACTTTCATTCCAATTATTTTGTTATTGTTTGATGTTTGCAAAACAGAAATAGCCTTCTTTAATGAATCAAATCAACAATCAAAATGAATCTTGTTCAAACAAGCCTTAAAAAACATATTTTTGTATATTGTCCTATTTGTACCAAACCTCAAAATTAACCCATAAGTAAACCAGCTCGAGCTTCTTTTTAAGGTGAATAAACTGGTCTTGCAATATTCCTAACTTGTAAATTTATTTAATAGGCTATATTATAGGTAAAAGACATGCACACGAAATAGGAATATTGCAAGACCAATTTCTCCACCTTAAGCTGGGGCTGGTTTACATATGGTGTAATTTTGAGGTCTGGTACAAATATGACAATGAAAAAACCATGAAAAAATCCATACTATACAGAAAGTAAAACAATTTATCTTAAAAGAATTTATAATATATCTGGCATCTAGCCTATAATATTATTAGCACTTATATTAAAATCTACAATTCAGACTATGTTGAAGTCTTTATGTACATTAATAAGGATTTGGGATGATTATAATCATATTCTTATAATCATATAATCATGCATATAATCAGTTATAATCATATCGACACTGCATCCTCAATAAACCCATCTCCGGAGTGATGACTCCGATCCTTTGAATATTCCTATTTAATAATTGTTTATTCGACATGTCATCCTCAATAAACTTGTCTCTGCCATGATGCCTCCGATCTTTCGAATATTCAGATCTAATATGACTTCTCACCTGTAAGGTTGCCAGAATAATAATCATACACTGTTTGTTAAAGGGTTAGTTCACCCAAAAATGAATATTATTTCATTAATTACTCACCCTCATGTCGTTGGACACCTGTAACACTTTCGTTAGCGGATAGCATTATTTAGATTTTTTTGGCGCACAAAAACTATCCTCGTCATTTTGTAAAATTATTGTACAGCCACTGTAGTGAGATGGACTTTGTAACGAAGTCTTTAGTGCCTTTTATGGGTCTTGTGAGTGGGTCAGTGGAAATTTACTGAATGCCAATGGAGGCCTTTCTGAAGGCTTTCTCAGCCATCAGCTTTCAACAAAAATATCTTCATTCAGTGACATGAGGGTGAGTAATCAATGAAATCATTTTCATTTTTGAGTGAACTAACCCTTTAATTGTCCAGAGGAGAACTGACACCCTGACTGAGCCCGGTTTCTCCCAAGGTTTATTTTTCTCCATCATGCCACCTGATGGAGTTTTGGTTCCTTGCCACTGTCACCTTTGCCTTGGCTTGCTCAGTTGGGGATACTACAATTTCAAATAAATATTAAAATAAATGTAATTACTAAACTAAATTAACTTTATCAACCAAATTACTGATCTGCCCAGATTGTCGCTATATGATAATTTGAAATGAGCTAGATGACATCACTGTTTTCTTCATAGCGGCCGAATCAAATTCTGTAAAGCTGCTTTGAACCAATCAGCATTGTAAAAAGCGCTATATAAATAACGTTTACTTGAAAGTTGACTACTACTGTAGATTTAAAGGTGAGTTTGGTGTTTGAAAGTTTTTGTCTTCAGTGTTAAAAATAATGAATAATATATCTTGCATCTAGCCTATATTATTATTAGAACTGTTTCTATATTACAATGTTCAATCTTACAGACTAGGATGAAGTCTTTATGTAAATTAATTAATAAATTAACAAGGATTTGGGACGATTATAATGCAATCTAACCACATGATGCAAACCACTTTATGCCCCTCTAGCACAGTATTCATTGATAGTGATTACAATATGAGAGACAGTGAAAATGTATGTTATATCCAGTGTTGAGTTGACATGACCTCTCTCTCTGCAGAAGATACTCAAATCAGAGTTCATTTTGATATCTAAAATTATCAACAGCTTAAGTTAACTCGCTGTCCTCAGTCCAAGAGCCAGCAGATTTAATATCATAAGGAAGGAGACAGAATCATGGTAAAAATAAACAATGTGTTTATTGAATAATCTTAATCTTACTCAATGTGTAACTACCATAAAAAGTCAATGGACAATTAATGACAACAATTGTCCCATAACATTAAAGACTGAGAAATAAAAGGTCTATATCTATTAACTCTTATTTATAAATAATAAAAGACAATATAAAATTAATCTGTTTGACAAATAAAAAATAAAATAAAAAACTAGCAAATAATATAAAAATTATATAGCCTACAAATAAATAAAATATGGAAAAATACAAAGACATTCATTAACAGTAACAGTAGTCACAGAAGTCAGATAAAACCCAACACAGAGATTTTTCACCTAGATATTATCGCATAGAGACTGTCATATTCCACAAATGAATAAATACACAAAAAAATCTAAATCATTTAACTGTAAAAATGTAATTTATGTCAAACAAATAAACAATTGATATAATACAAATGAACAAATGATAAAGCTTAGGCTGCTGAATATTAAATCCCTTTTTCCAAAAAAAAATGCTTATCGTTAATGATATGATTACTGATAATAATCTAGATGTGCTGTGATGGACAGAAACCTGGCTAAAACCTGACGACTACCTTACTTTATACGAGTCAATCCCCTAAGATTGTTGTGAAAGGTAAGGGGGGAGGTGTGGCTGTAATTTATAATAATATCTTAAGTATTACTCAGAAGTCTAGTTTCAAATATAATTCCTTTTTGAAGTTGTATTGCTTTGTGTAATGTTATGTAGTGTAATTGATAAATCCCATTAGACATTTTTTGTTGGCTACTGTATACAGGCTACCAGGTGTAACAATATTTGGACTCAGTTGCTGATGAGCAGAGGAGAACCACGATGACGGAGGAGGACAGAGATGGAGTGAGGCAAGGGAGAAGTGGCAGACTGGAGATTGCTGGAGAAGTAGCAGGAATCTTTGTAGGAATGCGAGTAACAGGTAAATAACAGTGATCATTGTGAGGAAGTGATGGTGGAACCTGGCGTGTCTGTGACATTACACCCCTCTCCTTAGGGCCAAGGACCCCAACGATGCGGCGGCTGGCCTCTTCCACTGGGAGCTAGAAGATCTGGATGTGATGAATGGAAGGTGGTTAGTAGAGTGGGATCTAAAATGTCCTCTGTGAGTACTCAGGACCGTTCCTCTGGCCCATAGTTTTCCCAATCTATGACGTACTCCAATCAACTGCCACAACCTCGGGAGTCCAGTATATTGGGCCTTCCTCGATGATCATTGGAAGCGGGGGTTCTCCACCAGAGTGGGTTCTGTGGAAGAAGGAGATACAAGTGAGTAATGTGGTTTCAATAGTGACACATGAAATGTGGGGTGAATCTTGTATTGTAAAGGTAACTTAAGTTCATAGGTGACCGAATTGACCTCATGGACAATGGTGAAGGAGCAGATTTATCTGGGACTCCACTTCCTACTTGGCAGTCGTATCCTGATGTCTCTAGTGGAAAGCCATAACTTCTGCCAGAGCTGGTAAGCAGGAGCTTCAGTCCATCGGGCATCCGCATGGCTCTTCTGGCGTCAAACTGCCCGTCGGAAGTGATGATGAGCTGAGTCCCAGACTATCTCCCTCTCCCGGAACCAGTAATCGACTGCAGGTACAACCAAGGGTTCCCCGGACCGCAGGAAAAGCAGGGCTGGAAACCAAGTATGCATCGAAAAGGTGTAAAGCCAGTGACTGGTTGTATTAGGGAATTCTGAGTGTACTCTGCCGTTCAGCAGTTTCCATGTCCGTAGGAAGTTTCTTTATTGGTATTAACTGGCATCCCTTAGAGAAACGATCAACAATGAATATGATACAGGTGTTTTCGTCAGAGGGAGGTCGATCTGCTATGAAATCCACTCCTAGGTGTGACCATGAGCGCCTTGGTACGGGCAGTGGGAGGAGTTTACCTGCTGGCAGAGGGTGTGTTGACTTGGAGACTTGATGGAACTTCCTAACATCACCTGCCATTCCTGGCCACCAGAAGCGATCAAGTCCCTGGGTGGCCAGTACCCATGGAGGAGTGAATTGAAAGGATCAATGGAGTATGGTGATTTTTGGGAATGTAGGTGCAGTTTGGGGGACACCCTGGTGGAGGATTGACATTAGACTCTATAATCTGAGCATCCCGACACAATTGGATAGGGCTGACGATCAGGCTAAAGGGAACTATGGGCTCAGGTGATTTGTTGGAGTCGTTGGGAGTGAACTGACGGGACAAAGCTTCTGCCTTGAAGCCAGGTCTGTATGAGATGGTAAAGCTGAATCTGGTAAAAAAAAAAAAGTGGTGATCAGGCTAGGCACAGGTTCAGACATTTTGCCTCTCGAAGATATTGCAGATTTTTATGGTCGGTATACACAGTGAAAGGGTAACGGGCTCCCTCTTGCCAGTGACGCCTCTAGTGACATCTTGATCACCAGCAGTTCTCGGTTGCCAGTATCGTAGTTTCTCTTCGCCGGAGTGAGTTTTTTGGAGAACAAGACACATGGATAGTTTCGCAGGCAATCCCTGCTGCTGAGAAAGCACCTCTCCTACTCCTGTGGTAGATGCGTTGACCTCCACCATGAATGGCTTCTCTAGGTCGAGATGGTCGATGAGCAGTGTGCTGGTGAAAGCCTTCTTCAGCGATAGCATGCCGTCGGTGGCCGCTGGGGTCAAAGACAGAGACTTGTGCCTGCCTTTTATTGGGGCGTTCATGTAGGTTGTCTACAAACCGGAAGGTTGGTGGTTCAATACCCAATTCCACCTGATCAAGTGTCGAGGTGTCCATGAGCATGACACCTAACCCAAGCTGCTCCCAACAAGCTGGATGGTGCCTTACATGACATCGCTGTCTGTGTATGAATGGGTGAACGTGAGGCAAAATTTAAAGTGCTTTGGATTGCCATAGGGTCTGTTGAAAGCGCAATATAAATGTAGTCCATTTACCATTTACCTTCTAGGAGATTGGTGAGTGGGTTGGTAATGGAACTGAAGTTATAAATGAAGCAGCAGTAAAAAAGGAAACGTTGTAACTCCTTCACTGTCTTAGGTGTAGGCCAGTTTTGGATTGCGGAGACTTTCCCCTCGTCCATCAGAATCATCTCCTTGCTGATGTCATAACTGAGGAATTGTATTGAACTCTGGTGTGACAGACACTTCTCTGCCTTGAGAAAAAGACTGAATTCCTTTCGGCATTAGAGGACCTCCGAAACGTGCTGCCGATGTTCGGCCAAGCTCTGTGAGTAAATTAGGATATAATCGATATACCAGGACAGAGCGGTGGAGAAACTTCCGGAGCACATCATGCATGAAATCCTGGAATACAGAGGGGGCATTGACTAGGCCATATGGCATGATGCAATATTCATAGTGGCCTGAAGGGGTCACAAAGGCGGTCTTTCATTCATTCCCCTCACATATTCGGATGAGGTTGTAAGCACTTTAGCGGTCCAGCTTGGTCCTTGCAGATGTTCCAGGGCTGCTGGGATAAGAGGAAGTGGATACCAGAACTTCACAGTTATCTAGTTATGTGCCTGGTAGTCAGTACAGGGCCTCAAGCCTCCATCCTTCTTGGCCACAAAGAAGAAACTTGAAGCAGCAAGGGAGGTGGAAGGATGGATGTAACCCTGTTGAAGTGCCTCCTAAATATATTCCTCCATGGCCTATTGTTTAGGGATGGAGAGAGACTATATCTTGACACAGGGTGCTGGCTCACCCGGTATTGAAGTCTATAGCACAGTCCCATGGTCTGTGAGGTGGTAGTTGGGCAGCACGTCTTAGGCAAAATACGTCACTAAAGGGGGCATAGTCCACAGGAATCTCCACCGATTGCTACTCTAGGGGACTCTCGATTGAAGTGGTCAGGACAGGTAAGTGTTGGACCGACTGGTATGCAGAGAAAGGCAGGTTAGAAAAACATGAAGGGAAGCATTTCTCACCCCGCTTCAGGACTTCCCCTGTGGCCCAAGACAGGACAGACTATGTTGAAGCCTTTATGTACATTAAAAAGGATTTGGGACGATTATAATCATATTCTTATAATCATATAATCATACATATAATCAATTATAATCATATTCTAAACTTATAATACAAACCACTTTATGCCCCTCTAGCATATTATTCAGTAATAGTGATTACAAGATGAGAGACGGTGAAAATGCATGTTAGATCCAGTGTTGAGATGACATGACCTCTCTCTCTGTAGAAGTTAATCATATCAGAGTTTATTCTGTTATCTAAAATTATCAACAGCTTAAGGTAACTCACTGTCCTTAGCCCTAGAGCCAGCAGAGGGAATATCAGAAGGAAGGAGACGAAATCATGGTAAAAAAAATAAAATAAACAATGTGTTTACTGAATAATCTTAATCTTACCAAATAACTAATAAACAATTAATGACATGACATTAAAGATTTAGAAACTAAAACTCTTTATCTTCTAACCTATTAATTCTTACTTGTAAAACAATAACAGACAACATGGTAACAAAAATAAAAAATGATAAAGCCTACAAATAAATAAAATAATAGAAAAATACAAAGAAATGCATTAAAAATAACAGTAGTCTAGCCTGGGTAAACCCAGACAACTTCCGGTAAATTTTGATTGGTTCTGCAAGTAGTCTGGTATAGAGCCCATTCAAACCCATTTCTAATATGTCGAAATCGCGGCACCAATTAGCAACGTTGGGGCGGGCTTTACACGATGACGACAGCACAGCGACGGTGAAGGGTGAAGCAGGATGGGCCTTCACTCATTGGAAGCTATCTTGTACGTTTTAAAAAAAGGGGATTTAAACTTTTTTTTTTTTTTTAAACCAGAGCAAAGAACAACACTCCGCTACCAGATGTGGATTACACCGGCTACATTGATGATGAGGATGGGGTGTGTGATCATGTGCTAACAGCACACAGCAGCTCTGGATCTGGGCTTTCTGTGCTTATTTCCTCACATTAGATCTGGTAGTCATGTAAAAATTGTAAATAAATAACTAGCGTAACTATGCTCAAGTCTAAACATGTTCTAACACATCTGAAATGACTGAATTTGAATAGATTGAGTCCAAAAACTCCTCAATATTATTTTATTTTCAAAATATTGCAAATTGCGTTCTTATCGCAATCAAATGCCTTACATCGGGGCAAATGCAATCAGAGCTTGATGTTTTCTTTTCGACCATCAATCTGGGATGTTTCAGTCGGTCTGAAATGTTATTAGGTGTTCCAAATTTTGCAAAAATGTTGACAGAGTTGCAGTGGACACCAGCTATTATCATATTTATTTTACAACAATGGCAAAAGTCATCAGAAGCCATTGCAGCATCTTCCTCGAAATCACAAACAGAATTTCTTGCTCTCATAGGTTGCTCTGCATACGTCATCGTCCGTTGGTGATGCCCCTTTGGAAATTATTTGTCTATGAAGCTTTGCCAGACCATAACTCAGTTACTACTGAGAATGGTATGGTTTAAACCAGGCTAACAGTAGTCACATAAGTCAGATAAATCCCAACACATTGAAACTCTTTCACCTAGATATTATCACATAGAGACTGTCATGTTCCACAAATTAGTAAATACAAAAAAAAAAATCATCAAAATCATTCAACTGTAAAAATGTAATTAATATTCAACAAATAAACAACAGAAATAATACAGATGAACAAATGATAACGCTCGGGCTGCTGAATATTTAATCCCTTCCCCAAAAATTCTTATCGTTTTATGATACGATTACTGATAATAATCTTGATGTGCTGTGTTAATGGTATTTTCATTTAGAGACATCATAAACTCTATTGGAGTAAGGCAACACATCTCTAGACCTAATACTGTCACATGGAATAAATGTTGATACATGTGCAATTCTGCAGCAGAGCGATGACATCTCAGATCATTACCTAGTATCATGTATATTTAATTTAGCTAAGGCTGCAAAGCCATCCCCTCGCTTCAAATATGGCAGGACAATCACCGCAGGACATAATCTTCCTCATGAGTTCCATCGCCTCAGCATCCCAGATAACCTAGAGGAACTTGGTTGCATCAGAAACTATTGACTCTCTCTTTTCCAGCACTCACCAGCAAATCACGCGAATGAGACGTAACAAATGACACGGTTTGGACGTGTGATTTGCTCAAATCGCCCAAGTTGAAAAATCTGAACTTTCGTGGATATTCGCGCAATGTTAACCAATCAGGAGCCTGTTTACTGATGTCATGTGGGGAAGTGACAGATGGGAAACCCAGAGTAATTTAAAAATACTACTGTTATTGTGTCACAAAATGTAGTTTTAAGAGTTTTTCATGTGAGAATGTAGTTGTTTAATGCTTAAATCTGTGGTTTATTTTTTAAAAGAGCGCCTATTTGAACATTTGATCTGGCATTTTTGGAGTTCTGAGATCCAGGCGATCAGTGGCACTTAGTGTTCATTAACCGTGGCATGAGCAGCCTTAACTCGGCTAGTCCTTCTGACGACTGCCGCTGCCTGACAGAAGGCCCTCCCATGACGCAAATTCGAATCTCTTTTGTAGTGAATGTCAGACTCGAGTGAAGCAAATGGATTCAAAATATTTAAGAGGCCAACTTTGCAAGATTAGCGCAAATTATTTGAGTTATTTGCGGCTGGTGTGAACGCTAAATTACAAATGATTTACACATCATCTGATCGTGGCTGTATCTCTATTAGTGCCACTTGATCTTAGCGTTGCATTTAATGCTATCAGCCACAACATTCATTTAAACAGACTTGAAAGTTATGTTGGCATTAGTATAATTGCATTGGCATGGTTTATTATTTTACTTTTTACAATAAACAAAGAGATGTCACACCAATCACAAGTTCAGAGTAGAGTACCGCAAGGCTTAGTGCTAGGACTGTTGCTTTTCACCCTGTACATGCTACCACTGGGAGATATCATTATTAAGCATGGCATTAGTTTTCATTGTTATGCTAATGAGGTGCAGCTCTATATTTCTTCATGCCCTGATGAAACTTACCAAATCACAAGATTACGGGAATGCATAGCTGATCTAAAAAAATGATGACTAGTAATTTACAGAAACGTAATTCAGATTTTGTTTTTTGTTTTGTTTTTTTACTGGACAAAAAAAAAAAAAAACTACACAAATAGTAACCTACAATACTGCCTCACACTCGATGGCTGCTCTGTTAAGCCCATGTCATCAGTTAGAAACCTGGGTGTGCTCTTTGATACCGATCTTTCATTTGAAAACCACTTTTCTAGCACCTGTAAAACTGCATTCTACCATCTTAAAAATATATCTAAACTACGGCACATGCTTCCAATGACATGCTGAATAGTTAGTTAATTTGTTCATGACCTCAATGATAGATTATTGTAATGTTCTACTGGGTGGTTGCCATGTTCGCTTAATAAATAAACTGCAGTTGGTCCAAAGTGCAGCAGCTCGGGTTCTTACTAGAACCAAGAAGTATGACCATATTAGTCCAGTTCTGTCAACACTGTACTGGCTCCTATTAAAAATTGCATACATTTAAAATCTTGCTAATTAGCTCCCCAGTACTTGAGTGAGCTCTTAACACATTATACTCCACCACGTCTATTGCGGTCTCAACATTCTGACTAGTTGATAATACCTCCATCCATCCATCCATCAACTTCCGCTTATCCGGGGCCTGGTCGCGGGGGCAACAGTCTAAGCAGAGACGCCCAGACTTCCTTCTCTCTGGCCACTTCCTCCAGCTCCTCCGGGGGTACCCCGAGGCGTTCCCAGGCCAGTCTGGAGACATAATCCCTCCAGCGTGTCCTGGGTCCTCCCTGGGGCCTCCTCCCGGTGGGACGTGCCCGGAACACCTCCCCGGGAAGGCTTCCAGGAGGCATCCGAAATAGATGCCTGAGCCACCTCAGCTGGCTCCTCTCGATGTGAAGGAGCAACGGCTCTACTCTGAGCTCCTCCCAAGTGACCGAGCTTCTCACCCTATCTCTAAGGGAGCGCCCTGCCACCCTGCGGAGAAAGCTCATTTCAGCCACCTGTAACCAGAATCTTGTCCTTTCGGTCATGACCCACAGCTCATAACCATAGGTGAGAGTAGGAACGTAGATTGACCGGTAAATCGAGAGCTTCGCCTTACGGCTCAGCTCCTTCTTCACCACGACTGACCGGTACATCTCCCGCATTACTGCAGATGCTGCACCGATCCGTCTGTCAATCTCCCGTTCCATCCTTCCCTCACTCTTGAACAAGACCCCAAGATACTTAAACTCCTCCACTTGAGGCAAGAACTCTCCACCAATCTGAAGTGAGATAGCTACCCTTTTCCGACTGAGAACCATGGCCTCGGACTTGGAGGTACTGATTCTCATCCCAGCCGCTTCACACTCGGCTGCAAACCGTCCCAGTGCATGTTGTAGGTCCCGGTCTGAGGTTGCCAACACGACAACATCATCTGCAAAGAGCAGTGATGAAATCGCGTGGTCCCCAAACCGGACACTCTCCGGCCCTTGGCTGTGTCTAGAAATTCTGTCCATAAAAATTATGAACAGAACCGGTGACAAAGGGCAACCCTGCCGGAGACCAACATGCACTGGGAGCAAATTTGACCTACTGCCGGCAATGCGAACCAAGCTCCTGCTCTGGTCGTAAAGGGATCGTACAGCCCTAAGCAAGGGGCCCCGGACCCCATACTCCCAGAGCACCCCCCACAGGGTGCCACGAGGAACACAGTCTTCTCTAAATCCACAAAGCACATGTGGATTGGTTGGGCAAACTCCCATGAACCCTCCAGCACCCTGTAAAGGATATAGAGCTGGTCCTGCGTTCCACGACCGGGACGAAAACCACACTGCTCCTCCTGAATCCGAGGTTCCACTATCGGCCGAATTCTCCTCTCCAGTACCCTGGCATAGACTTTCCCAGGGAGGCTGAGAAGTGTGATCCCCCTGTAGTTGGAACACACTCTCCGGTCCCCCTTCTTGAAAAGAGGGACCACCACCCCGGTCTGCCAGTCCATAGGCACTGTCCCCAACCGCCACGCGATGCTGCAGAGGCGCGTCAGCCAAGACAGCCCCACAACATCCAGAGACTTAAGGTACTCAGGGCGAATCTCATCCACCCCCGGCGCCTTGCCACTGAGGAGCTTATTAACTACCTCGATGACTTCAGCCCGGGTGATCGACGAGTCCCCCTCCGAGCCCTCAGCCTCTGCTTCCTCAAAGGAAGATGTGTCGGTGGGATTGAGGAGATCCTCGAAGTATTCCTTCCACCGTCCAACAATATCCCCAGTTGAGGTCAGCAGCTGCCCATCTCCACTGTAGACAGTGTTGGTAGGGCACTGCTTCGCCCTCCTGAGGCGTCGAACGGTTTGCCAGAATCTCATCGAGGCCAACCAATAGTCTTGCTCCATGGCCTCACCGAACTCCTCCCAGGCCCGAGTTTTTGCCTCCACAATTACCCGGGCTGCTGTCCGCTTGGCCTGCCGGTACCTGTCCGCTGCCTCAGGAGCCCCACAAGCCAGCCAGGCCTGATAGGACTCCTTCTTCAGCTTGACGGCATTCCTTACTTCCGGTGTCCACCACCGGGTTCGGGATTACCGCCTCGACAGGCACTGGAGACCTTACGGCCACAGCTCCGAGCGGCCACGTCAACAATGGAGGTGGAGAACATGGTCCATTCGGACTCAATATCTCCAGACTCCCTTGGGATCTGGTCGCAGCTCTGCCGGAGGTGGGAGTTCATCTCTCTGACGGGGGTTCAGGGAGAACATCTCTCTGACGGGGGTTCAGCCAAACGTTCCCAACAGACCCTCACAGTACGTTTGGGTCTGCCGGGTCTGTCCAGCTTCCTCCCCCACCATCGGATCCAACTCACCACCAGGTAGTGATCAGTTGACAGCTCCGCTCCTCTCTTCACCCGAGTGTCCAAGACATACGGCCGGAGGTCAGATGAGACGACCACAAAGTCGATCATCGACCTTCAGCCTAGGGTGTCCTGGTGCCATGTGCACTGATGGACACCCTTATGCTTGAACATGGTGTTAGTTATGGACAAGCCGTGGTTAGTACAGAAGTCCAATAACAGAACACCGCTCGGGTTCAGATCAGGGGGACTGAGCACTTTCTAGCACCCCTACCAGAGACCCCAAGAGGGCCGGGTACTATGCACTGCCATTCGGCCCGTAGGCACAAATGACAGTGAAAGACCTATCCCCGACTCGAAGGCGCAGGGAAGCGACCCTCTCGCTCACCGGGGTGAACTCCAAAACATGGCAACTGAGCTGGGGGGCTATAAGCAAACCCACTCCAGCCCGCCGCCTCTCACCATGGGCAACTCCAGAGTGGTAGAGAGTCCAGCCTGTGTGGTTCCAGAGCCCAAGCTGTGCGCGGAGGTGAGCCCGACTATTTCTAGTCGGTATCTCTCTACCTCCCGCACAAGCTCAGGCTCCTTCCCTGCCAACGAGGTGACATTCCACGTCCCTAGAGCCAGTTTCCGCGTCCAGAGATCGGGTCGTCGGGGGCCTCGCCTTCGACTGTTGCCCGATCCACTATGCACCGGCTCCTTATGATCCCTCCTGCAGGTGGTGAACCCACAGGAGGGCGGCCCCACGTCACTCTTTCAGGCTGAGCCCGGCCGGGCCCCATGGGGGAAGGCCCGGCCACCAGGCGCTCGCATACGAGCCCCAACCTCGGGCCTGGCTGCAGGGTGGTGCCCCGGCTGCGCCATGCCGGGCGACGTCTCTGTCCTTGTTTTTAACATCATCATAATGGGCTTGTGAACTGCTCTTAGTCTGACCCGTCACCAAGTACCTGTTTGCCTTGGGAGGCCCTACCAGGGGCATAAAGCCCCGGACAACATAGCTCCTTAGATCATTCAGGTACTCAAACCCCTCCACCACGATAAGGTGACCGTTCAAAGAGGGGTGGGCAAACCTGCTTAAAATAGTTGATAATACCTAGGATATCAAAATCAACTGCAGGCGGTTGATCCTAGCTTTGTTTGGGAAGAAAACACACTCTGTCAGTTTAAATCTAGACTAAAAACACATCTCTTTATTACTCATAAAACATTATAAATGTATATTATTCAATGCAATTAATTGATTGTTAGGCTGCATTAACTAGGTCAGCCGGAACCAGAAACACTTCCCATAACACCTGATGTACTCGTTACCTCATCAAAAAGAGTGGGATCTACATTAATGTTAGTCTCTCTGTTTAACCCGAGGTTTACTGCAGTCAGCCGGATCAGGGCAGTATCCAGATCAGATAGTGGACCTGTGCCTGGATGTGACCAATGTATCCCTGAAGTGTCTGCAGAGACCGTGTCAATAAGTCTCCCCTCTGAAATTGTTTAATCGACACTGCATCCTCAATAAACCAATCTCCGGAGTGATGACTCCGATCCTTTGAATATTCCTATTTAATAATTGTTAAATCGACATGTCATCCAAAACAACCTGTCTCCGATCTTTTGAATATTCAGATCTAATATGACTTCTGACCTGTAAGGTTGCCAGAATAATAATCATACACTGTTTGTTAATTGGCCAGAGGAGAACTGACACCCCAACTGAGCCTAGGTTCCCCGACTCCCAAGGTTTATTTTTCTCCATCATGCCACCTGATGGAGTTTTGGTTCCTTGCCACTGTCACCTTTGGCTTGGCTTGCTCAGTTGGGGACACTAAAATTTCTAATAAATATCCAAATAAATGTAATTACTAAACTAAATTAATTATATCAACCAAATTACTGATTACCCAGATTGTCGCTATATGATCATTTGAAATGAGCTAGATGACATCACTGTTTTCTATAGAGCAGCCGAATCAAATTCTGTTGCATTATTTTTCTGCTAGCATTGTAAAGCTGCTTTGAACCAATCAGCATTGTAAAAAGCGCTATATAAATAAAGTTTACTTGACTTGAAAGTCGACTACTACTGTAGATTTAAAGGTGAGTTTGGTGTCTGAAAGTTTGTTTGGTGTCGGTGTTTAAAATTGTTTATAATATATCTGGCATCTAGCTTATAATATTATTAGCACTGTTTCTAATATTACAATGTTCAATCTTACAGACTAGGATGAAGTCTTTATGTACATTAACAAGGATTTGGGACAATTATAATGCAATCTAACCACATGATGCAAACCACTTTATGCCCCTCTAGCACAGTATTCAATGATAGTGTTTACAAGATGAGAGACAGTGAAAATGTATGTTATATCCAGTGTTGAGTTGACATGACCTCTCTCTCTGCAGAAGATACTCAAATCAGAGTTCATTTTGATATCTAAAATTATCAACATCTTAAGTTAACTCGCTGTCCTCAGTCCAAGAGCCAGCAGATTTAATATCATAAGGAAGGAGACAGAATCATGGTAAAAATAAACAATGTGTTTATTGAATAATCTTAATCTTACTCAATCTGTAACCACCATAAAAAGTCAATAGACAATTAATGACAACATGAAGAAAATAAAGCTCTTTATCTTCTAACTTTTTATTTTTACTTGTAAATATTTACAAGTAAATATAACTTACTTGTAAATCGCATAGATACTGTGTCATATTCAACAAACGAATAAATACAAAATAAAAATTCAACTGTAAAAATTTAATTGATGTCGAACAAATAAACAATAGATATAATACAGATGAACAAATGATAAAGCTCGGGGCTGCTGAATATTAAATCCCCCAAATGCTTATCGTTAATGATATGATTACTGATAATAATCTAGATGTGCTGTGATGGACAGAAACCTGGCTAAAACCTGATCCCCCCACAAGATTGTTTTAAACACAAGCCGTGTCTAAAAGGTAAGGGGGGAAGTGTTGCTGTAATTTGTAATAATATCTTTATTACTCAGAAGTCTAGTTTCAAATATAATTCCTTTGAAGTTCTAGTGCTTTGTGTAATGTCATGTAGTGTAATTGATTAATCCCATTAGACATTTGTGTTGGCTACTGTATGCAGGCTACCAGGTGTAAGAATATGTGGACTCAGTTGCAGATGAGCAGAGGTCAACCGAGATCGCTGGAGAAGTAGGAGAAGTAGGAATCTTCGTAGGAATGCGAGTAACAGGTAAATTACATAGTGAGAGACAGTCATGTATTCACTTGGGAGAACAGACAATGAGTGTGACTGAGGTGTGTGCTTAAGTAGTCCTTGGCTGAACAGGTGCTGTTATTAGTGCATGCGATTAGTATTCGGGTGACAGTGATCATTGTGAGGAAGTGATGGTGGACCCCCCCCCCCCCCCACACACACACACACACAGACCACTCCTTAGGACCTAGGACCCCAACGATGCGGTGGCTGGCCTCTTCCACTGGGAGCTAGACGATCTGGATGTGATGCATGGAAAGCGGTTAGTAGAGTGGGATCTAAAATGTCCTTTGTGAGTACTCAGTACCGTTCCTCTGGCCCATAGTTTTCCCAATCCACCAGGTTACTCCAATCAACCGGCACAACTTCGGGAGTCCAGTATATTGGGCCTTCCTCGATGATCATTGGAAGGGGAGGTTCTCCACCACAGCGGGTTCTGAGGAAGAAGGATAAAGGTGAGTAATGTGGTTTCAATAGTGACACATGAAATGTGGGGTAAATCTTGTATTGTAAAGGTAACTTAAGTTCATAGGTGACATCTTCTTGCTGATGTGATAACTGAGGAAATGTACTAATCTCTGGTGTGACAGACACTTCTCTGCCTTGAGAAACAGACTGAATTCCTTTAGGCATTGGAGGACCTCCAAAACGTGCTGGCGATGTTCGGCCAAGTTCTGTGAGTAAATTAGGATGTAATCGATATATACCAGAGCAGAACGGTGGAGAAACTTCCGGAGCACATCGTGCATGAAATCCTGGAATATAGAGGGGGCACTGACTAGGCCGTACGGCATGACACAATATTCATAGTGGCCTGAAGGGGTCACAAAGGCGGTCTTTCATTCATTCCCCTCACGTATTCGGATAAGGTTGTAAGTACTTCAGCGGTCTAGCTTGTTTCTCGTAGATGTTCCAGGGCTGCTGGGACAAGGGGAAGTGGATACCGGAACTTCACAGTTATCTGGTTATGTGCCTGGTAGTCAATACAGGGCCTCGAGCCTCCATCCTTCTTGGCCACAAAGAAGAAACTTGAAGCAGCAAGGGAGGTGGAAGGATGGATGTAACCCTGTTGAAGTGCCTCCTAAATATATTCCTCCATGGCCTATTGTTTAGGGATGGAGAGAGGCTATATATTGCCACGGGGTGCTGGCTCACCCGGTATTGAGGTCTATGGCACAGTTCCATGGTCTGTGAGGTGTTCAGAGTTACAAATGATTTACTCTTTCATCTGATCATGGCTGTATCTCTCTATTAGTGTTACTTGATCTTAGCACTGCATTCGATACTATCGACCACAACATTGTTTTGAATAGACTCGATAATTATGTTGACATTAGTGGAATTTCATTGTCATGGTTTAAATCATAATTATCTGACCATTATCAGTTTGTAGCAGTAAACAAAGAGATGTCACACCTATCACAAGTTATGTATGGCTCAGTGCTTGGACCGTTGCTTTTCACACTGTACTTCAGCACTGGGAAGATGAGTTATATAAAATGCATAAATCTCTTGTCTTAGGGGGATATGAGGTGGGGAAGCACAATCATTTGATACAATATACTCTTAAAAAGTATGTTGTTAGGAGAAAAAAAAAAGAAAAAAAATTGTATGACTAGTAATTTTCTCCAAATTAATAATAATAAAAAAAAATTATTGGACAAATAAACTGCACAAATAGTAAGCTGCAATACTGTCTAACACTCAGTATTTGCTCTGTCAAGCCCTCATCATCAGTTAGGAACCTGAGTGTGCTCTTTGATAACGATCATTCATTTAAAAGCCACGTTTCTAGCAACTGTAAAACTGCATTCTACAATCTTAAAAATATATCTAAATTACGACACATGCTTTCAATGACTAATGTTGAACCTTTTGATCATGCGTTCATGGGCTCAACGCTAGGTTATTGTGATGCTCTACTGGGTGGTTGCCCTGCTTGCTTAATAAATAAAATGCAGCTGGTCCAAAAAGCAGTAGCTTGAGTTGAGGAAGTATGACCATATTAGCCCGGTTCTGTCAACACTGCATTATCTCATATTAAAACATTGAATACATTTTAAAATCTTGCTAATTACTTACACTAAAAGGTTTAGCTACCCAGAACTTGAACGAGCTCTTAACATTATACTGCATCATGTCTATTGCGGTTTCAAAATTTCTGGCCAGTTGATAATACCTAGAATATCGATAGTAGCACAGGCAAGTAACTGCCTGCTAAGCATTTCTGCTTATTGCACCTCCGACGGTGCCATTGCGGGTAGCTGCAGGGTCATCAGCCAGGAGCCACCCTTCATTGATGTTTCGCTCCATTAATCCCGGAAAATCTCACGGTGGTAGAGCAACGATAGGGACGTCTCCCTGCCGCCCCCTGCAGCTAACCCTAGGAACCTTGCTTTCCCCACGCCTGGTCCTTCCTTCTTAACCAAAGCCAAAAGCTTCCCTGCTCTGCCTCCTCGGTCAGGTCTTTCAGAGCCTTTCTTAGAATATCAAAATCAACTGCAGGCTGTCGATCCTTTTCCTATTTAGCACCTAAACTCTGGAACAGTCTTCCTAGCATTGTTCGGAAAGCAGAAAGCAAAAATCTTGAATCTAGATTAAATCTTGTTATTACTCATTAAAACATTATCAATTCATATTATTAAAATAAATCCTCAATAAACATGTCTCTGGCGGAATGCCTCTGATCTTTCAAATATTCAGATCTAATGTGACTTCTGACCTGAAAGGTTGCCAGAATAATAATCATACACTGTTTGTTAATTGGCCAGAGGAGAACTGACACCCCGACTGAGCTTAGGTTCCCCGACTCCCAAGGTTTATTTTTCTCCATCATGCCACCTGATGGAGTTTTGGTTCCTTGCCACTGTCACCTTTGGCTTGGCTTGCTCAGTTGGGGACACTAACATTTCAACTAAATATGCAAATAAATGTAATTACTAAACTAAATTAACTATATCAACTAAATTACTGATCTGCCCACATTATCGCTATATGATCATTTGAAATGATCTAGAAGACATCACTGTTTTCTTCAGAGCGGCCGAATCAAATTCCATTGCATTATTTTTACTGTTACACTGTAAAGCTGCTTTGAACCAATCAGCATTGAAAAGTGCTGTATACCGTAATTTAAGTTTACTTGACTTAACTTGAAAGTTAACTAGTCTACTACTGTAGATTTAAAATAGTTAAGTCTGGTGTCTGAAAGTTTGTTTGGTGTTGGTGTTTAAAATAATTTATAATATATCTGGCATCTATCCTATACTATTATTAGCACTGTTTCTAATATTAAAATATACAATCCTACAGACTAGGATAAAGTCATTTGAGATGAGTATAAGGCATTCTAAACATATGATGCAAACCACTTTATGCCCTTCTAGCATAATATTCAATGATAATGATTATGAGATGAGAGACAGTGAAAATGCATGTTAGATCCAGTGTTGAGTTGACATGACCTCTCTCTCTGCAGAAGTTATTCAGATCAGAGTTCATTCTGATATCTAAAATTATCAACAGCTTATGTTAACTCACTGTCCTCAGCCCAAGAGACAGTAGAGGGAATATCAGAAGGAAGGAGACGAAATCATGGAAAAAATAAACCATAAACAAAACAAACAAACATTGTAATCTTACTCAATGTGTAACTACCATAAAGGTCAATGGACAATTAATGACAACATGACATTTTAGACTTAGAAATTAAAACTCTATCTTCTAAATTTAACTCGTAATTGTAAAACAATAACAGACAATATAAAATGAATCTGTTTGACAAATACAATAAAAAAGATCACATAAAAAATATAGCCTACAAAAAATACAAATACATTCATTACCTACTTTACTGTCTACTACTCTATGTATGTACAGTTAAAATGTGTAAGTCTGGTGAAAGTTTAAAACATTAGCTCCATCTGTCATGAAATACAGATACATATATTCTAAATACAGGTGGTAGCTTTTTCAGTTCATCACTCAGAAAGACTTAGAATAGCCTACAACATCTTTAAAGGCTTATTAACATGTGACCATGATGTCTAACGTCTCATGTGGTGGTTGAGGAGAGATCCCTGACATGAGTGTGAAACGCTTTGGGTGTACAGTAGTACATATGAAAGCGCTATATAAATGCCTCATTCATTCATTCATTCATTCATTCATTCATTCATTCATTCATTCATTCATTCATTCATTCATTCATATCTTATGTCTTACACCTGAATACTATGGGATTTTGGGAATACAGCTGGCGAGCGTATTCACGTTAATTCTCCTCTCAGTTTGCTTAGCAATCATCAAATTTTGTATAATCCAGCCCCACAGAAAAACACTCATTAGTCCTATTTTCGGACCATCCCGTCCGCCATTATGTATGTTTATTACAGACATTGTCAGATATTCCAAATGATATAATTAGTAATTTTTGGTGAACAGGTGAAATATATATTTTCAGTGGTTCATCTGACATATATACAGTAGAGATCGAAATTAGAGAACAACATACAATTGCCTAAATTTCAAGGTCACTGCATAGTCCTTTTCGAAATTATCCTAACAGGAGCAGAAGGGCAGTTTAAGCATATTTCACAAGTTAAATATATTCTGATGTACAGTATATACAACCTAAATAAGACAATTTGAAAAATAACGCTGGTCAAAATAAGAGAACACTTTCAAGATACCTTCAAGCTTTTCGTGTTAATCTGGCAATTGGTGCTAATTTCCGTAATAATCTGGCAAACCCTATTTAACTTGAAGCAAACTTTCCAATTTTCACTGACTTTGCAAGATGGCAAACCACTCTAAGGTTACTGAAACCCTACGACACCAGGTGTCCAGATGAAGGCCAAAGAGATGACCCTTTCAACTATTGCAAAAGAAGTTGGTCATTCCAAATCTGTAATTTCTGGAATATTGAAGCTTTACAAAGACACTTGCCAGTTCAGAGCTGAACACAGTAAGGGTCTGTTTTGCCATACAGTGTCTTGTCATTTAAGAGAATTCAGACTGTAAGCTCACTCTGCAGTGTCCAAGACTCTCATCAGCAGAAATAATCAAAAGACTAGACTAACCTTTGCTGAGGAGCTTGTTGTGTGAACAGAGGGGAACTGGTCCAAAGTTAATTTTAGTGATGATTGCAAGTTTAATTTATTTGCGACTGATGGGAAACATTATGTTCGGCATCAAACTGGGGAAAGATTGAACCCAAAGTGCCCAAAGATGTCAGTGAAAGATGGAGGAGGAAGTTGCATGGTTTTGGGGATGTTTCTGCAGCAGGAGTTGGGCCTATTATACAGCTACATGGCAGGACCTCAGAACCTGTTTATCAGAACCTCTTTCGGCAGCATGCGGCAGCATCTCCCAATCAGCCCGCAATTTTTATGCAAGACAATGCCCCCTATCACACTGCAAAACGTGTAAAGCAGTTCCTTGAAAGTGAGAAGATTGAAATAATGAAATGGCCAGCCCAGAGTCTGATCTAAACCCTGTTGAAAATCTATGTAAAATCATTGGCGACAAAGTTATGGCTAAGAAACCCACTACAGTTACCGAACTGTTGAAGAAACTGGAAGAAGAGTGGACCGATCACACCAGAGCAGTGTGAGTATCTAGTGATGTCCTGTGGCCACAGATGTGCTGAGCTCATTCAAAGCAAGGGCCTCTACAAATTTTTTTACTGCTGTAAGCATCACATTTGAGTTGTAATGTTTTTTTTTGTGCTGCATTGGTTATTGTGCTCTAATTTTGATCACAATGTTTTTGACAAAATAAAGGTTTTTGTTGAAGTACCTTGGTATTTTGTAAAACATGTTAGCAGAACAATGGTATACCCACAGCTAATTGTCCTTCAGACTCCAAGCAATGAATATCAACAATATTTCTGAAAAAAATATAATGTTTCTAAATTGTTCTCTAATTTTGATCTCCACTATATAAATGTCAGATGAACCACTGAAATATATACAATGTTGTCATCTCCAAAAGGGGCTTTGTTTCAATGTTTCTGTCCAGCAATCACATTGTCAAAAAATTCTATCGGAATTTCTGTTTATCCTGTTGGATCTTATTGAATTCTTAGAATCCTATTGGACATTCTGATTCATTTGAATGAAATTTCACCTTGTCCTGTAGTAGGATCTTATTGGATTCTTAGAAACTTATTGGACATTGTGTTTTTATTTAATGGAATTTATCTTTGTCTTGTGATAGTTTTAATATTACTTAAATTACTAATTAATTAATTACTTTTCAGAGTCACCCTGGAATGAAAATAAAGTCACCCTGCTGTTCGCCATATGTCCTTCTATCTTTTTCGGACAGCATAAGCAGAAATGATATAAAATAAAATAAAATAAAAACAATTCCTGCACACGCTTCTCCATGGCAGTGAAATTCAGGCTAAATCCTTAGAAAAACAATACAAAATTATCATGCAAAGATATAGAAAAACTCAAGCCATATATGGAAAGTGTTCAAGAGGGAAATCACTCGCTCCAGACTTTAACACAGCATAAGGTTTCCTGAGAAAGAAACCATATTATTCAGTCAAAATACCGAGCTTAGCCGCTACGCTGTGCTCTTTCTTGTGAGTGTGTATGGTGCGTGCCAGCATATTACTATAACTTGCACTGTTGTCATGGCACCCAGGATAAGCACACACCATTTTGAAAAATCAGAACAAATAAAAACAAACGCAACTTTCGTCTTAAGAAAAAATACTAAATCTGACCCCATGTTTGTAATTAAATCCGTTCGGCCACCGTGTTTAATGGAGAAGTCTGATCTACAAAATTTGCAGGCAGCATATCCCTTCCCCTTTGAGCTGTCCTGGATGAACGTGAATTCTTTTTTCCATTCAGTTAGGAATTTTTAGTTGGTTTTAATTTTAGTCCCATTCATTTAGGAAATTTGCAGGCATATTTTCTCTTTTTATGCGCTATGTCTCTTCTTTCTTCCCTTTCCCTTTCCCCTTCTTCTTCTGCTTCTTTTTCCGTTCTGAATTTGCCGCGCTTGACTTCGAGGTGTAACCTTTATTATTGTCCGGTCTGAAACGGTGCCCAGTGACGGATGGTGTAGCAATATTGTTGTCCGGGTGGAAATCGGGAGAAATTCGGGAGAAAGGTCGGCTCGGGAGATTTTCGGGAGGGGCCTTGAAATTCGGGATTCTCCCGGAAAAATCCAGAGGGTTGGCATGTATGACGTTTTTCAAAATTTCAAAAATGATAGAAGGACATAGAGCATTGGAACAGCATTGGTATTGGTGTGTGTGTGTGTGTGTGTGTGTGTGTGTGTGTGTGTGTGTGTGTGAGTGAGAGCGTGAGAGAGAGTGTGTACTTGTATAACATTGTAGGGACCAAATGTAATATAAACTTGAGATCACCTGCATTGCGAGGACCAGCCAGTGGCCCCCACAATGTAAATGGATTAATAAACATACTAAATGATGTTTTTTTGAATGTTTCCTGAATGCAGAATGTTTCCTGTGATGGGTAGGTTTAGGGGTAGTGTATGGGGATAGAATGTACAGTTTGTATAGTATAAAATCCATTACGCCTATGGAAGGTCCCCACAATTCACAAAAACACAACGTGTGTGTGTGTGTGTGTGTGTGTGTGTGTGTGTGTGTGTGTGTGTTATAGGGCTTGGCAGTAAATCGAGTTTAATCAATATACTTTTTAGAAACGATATGGAATGAGGCAATATCATTTATTGATATAGCCTATTGTATTGATGTGAAGGAATCTGAAAAAAAGTGAAATATGATACGATTTGTCCTAAACATGACACACGCTTTATATCAAGGGCTTCAAAATGACTAGATAGTGTTAACAAGTATAGTTTAAAGCAGCTTGCCCTGTTAGATGCTCTGAGGTAGGCTGCTTGTGCTGACTGACAGATAAAACTTGCACTGTTTAATACATTTGAAATATGGTGCTTTCCTCAGTGCATATAGACTAACTTACATTTCACAGGTATTCTATCTGTAATTTTTTTTATTGAATAATTTAAATTCTCCATCTGTAAATGTTAGAAAGTCATGCAAATATGTCCATTTTGATGTGAGGAGAGGACAAGCCTTCTGTAAGTGAATCTCTGCTAAAACGCAGGCTTCTGTAAATGAGCGCCAAACAGAAGGAGCACAATAGAATAGTAACGCAATAATTCTGAAAAAAAGAGACCACTTAATATTGATTTCTTGGGTTAAGTGGTCTCTTAATTTTTTCAGAGCTGAGAGAGAGAGACCCAATTGGATCCTTATAGGCCCTGTCCACACGAACATGGGTATTTTCAAAAAACTGCAGCTCTTTCTATGTGGTTTGAGACTTTTTTGAAAACTCTGGCCAGGCTGAAGATTTTTAGAAAAACTCCGGTTGTAGCGTTGTCGTGTAGATGATGAAGCCCGAGATTTCGGCTTGTGATGTCGAAGTGTGCGCCAGTCTCCTTTGTTTGACGTTAGATTGTGTGCCGTTATCTCTTTTGTTTTCATGAGTCGAGTCTATGCAATGGCAGACGTAGCTTTTAATAACCCTGCTAACAGCACTTATCGCATGTATACAGATACATGCACAGTTATCTCATTGTATTGCAGAACAGAGGCGCCAGAATGCAATAATATTAAATGTGTGAAGCTATTACAGTCCACTTGGTCCAAAGTACAGAAACTTGTAGACTTCTAGAAGGGTTTCATCAAGCCCATGGCATCCCTCAGTGCATCGGTGCCATGGATGGGACCCATGTGGAAATCAGGCAATCAATCATAGCGTGTTTTTGGGTTTTCATGTGGAGAGAGATTAGAGATTAAAAATAGATAAAAAGATAGATAAAATACCTGTGTAAGTGTGGACTAGGCCTATAATCCTGTAGAATTATCCTACAGTATTTATGTATTTTCCTATATGACAATTCCTACAGAATCCAATAGGAATCATAATTCCTATTCAAGTCACAAAACATAAATATCCTAGATTTATCCTATATTTCTAATGGAATCTTATAATAACAGTTCCAAAATATGATAAATTCTAAATGGAATCATGTACAGGTTTCTTATTGGAATCCTTCAGGATTTTTTGACAAGCGAGAGCAAGACATAAAGGACTGCAGTATGCATTTGAGGGATATATACACAACATATGTAACTGGTAAGAGAACAATTTAATGAAAATTGAAGCTAAAGCCTATAGGTCCTGTTGCAAGCAGCAACCGCCTCATATGCTGACCATTCAAATGGGAATTACACAAACTGTGAAACAGCAATGTTCATGCACAGCCGGGTAAGTAAAATTAGAAAATAATCTAATAATTATAAATCAAACAGCTTATCCATAAATCTTGTGCAATAAACACAAGACATTAGCCTGACCACTTTGCAATTATAACATTATCCCATTTATATTTTTAGCACGCCAGGTTACTTCTCACACATCGTGGGTCTAATAAATGCATGGGTGTCGGAAGCAAAAAAATGTGGGTGAGTTCTCTCAGAAAAAAATTACTGGAGTAGAGTAGACTCATTTACATTAAGTAAAAATATATTGCCTTGTTTACTAAATGTTTGGTTGGGCCAGACAAAATTACAAAAATGTAAAAGTGTAGGGGTAAGACATAAGACAAGTTTGGAAAAGTTTGAAAGTTTGGATGCAACTTGACCAGAGGTTCGAATCCGTCTTTTGGTCTACTCTTTTTTTCACATATCAGATCGGAAAGGCATAAAAAAAACTTTAAAAAAAACATTTGTGAAGTCTAAATAAAGCATCTAAGGTGTTAAATAGTAAGTGTTTATCGGTTAGGTAGGTAAGCAGACATGCTGAATTAGAGACAATAAAAGTGAGTGGGTCTAATATCATTGTCCCACCCACAATGGTTCCGACACCCGTGAATCTACGCCTCCCACACTGCTTGATCCATGCCCGGCATTTGTTCTCTTTGGTTTTAGTTTTGGGGAATTAAAAACATGCCACCCCCTGTTCAAACTTTTAGGGTACCGGGTAACAGATTTGCACAATCCATATCCCCAATGCTTTGAAATCTTTCCCTCGCTCTGAAGTTTGACAGACCTTCCTCTGTTGTTTAAATAGAAAATGCACTCATGCTCATTTTTTTGCCAATGAGTTTGCTGGTCTAAAATCCAGGTGTGTTCAGGCGCATTGTAATATAATTGTCATTTATATTATCATAGCGTAATGATGACAAATTATTCCAATTCATACAGATTGCAGTTAGATGGCTCCAGTTAGTGCAGCTGAGAAACAAAGACATGACATGACAAATGTCGGGCATGACTAAATTCAGACCCTGAGAGAAAGGAGAAACGTCTTCAGAAAGAAAGGGAGAGATGGAGACAGAAAAATGAAAGCAGGGAAAGTATTCATGTGTTGAATGAGTGGAACAAACAAATGTAAGTGTGTCATTTGTATATGAGGGAAAACATTTTTAACTGTCGGGCTCGGACATAAATACCTTAATGTCTGTCGGGCTTGGGTCAGGTTCGATTACTGCTCTGTCAGACGTGGACTGGGCTCGGACCGAGAAATGCGGCCTGATCCGCACTCTACCTAGAAAACTCTCTAACACTTAATGAGTGCTCTGTCAAGCCCTCGTCGTCAGTGAGGAACCTGGGTGTGCACTTTGATACCAATCTCTCATTTAAAAAAGCCACATTTCTAGCATCTGTAAAACTGCATTCTACCATCTTAAAAATACAGTATATCTAAATTACGGCACATGCTTTCAATGCAAAATGCTGAACAGTAAGTACATGCGTTCATGAGCTCAAGGCTAGATTATTGCAATGCTCTACTGGGTGGTTGCCCTGCTAAATTAATAAACAAACTCCAGCTGGTCCAAAACGCAGCAGCTCGAGTTCTTACTAGAATCAACAATTATGATCATATTAGCAAAGTTCGGTCAACACTCCACTGGTTCCCTATTAAACCTCACATACATTTTAAAATCTTACTTATTACTTAAAGCACTAAATGGTTTAGCTCCCCAGTACTTAAGCAAGCTCTTAACACATTATACTCCATCACATCTGTTGCGGTCTCAAAATTCTGGTCATTTGATAATACCTAGAATATCAAAATCAACTGCATGTGGTCGATCCTTTTTCTATTTAGCACCTAAACTCTGGAACAGACTTCCTAGCATTGTTCGGCAAGCAAACATACTCTGTCAATTTAAATCTAGACTAAATACACATCTCTTTACTATGGCATACACAGAGAACATTTTTATTGTGCCGCTGCATTCATCTGTCACATCGCCCCATGTCTTGCATGCCATGATTTAAAATAAAATCAGTCATAATCAATTAATGTAATTTCTTGTTTTGTTTCAGTATATATTTATTGATCCTTATTAATGTTGTTTCATATACTTAATGCTTCTGGATGTTATTTATATATGAAAGCACTTAGCTAAGTAATGTCACGGTGTATGAATGCACTGTCTCCCTTGCTCTTTGTGTCTGACCATCATGGATCCAACAAGAATGGCAGAGCTTCTGGACTATCTTACTGTTAGTAATCAGTGGATGAATCATCAAGAGGAACAAGCTTCCGCCACTGCTCAGGCTGTTCAGACGTTGGTGACGTAGGTGTCCAAGCTCGCTACCCAGATCTAACAGCTGAGATCGACAGTCCCCCTCAACCCTATCAATGCTACCAGCCAACACAAGCCCTGGCAACCCGAGCCACTTGAGTTCTTCACGGGAGACACGGTCAGCCCACCTAGCGATCCCGAGCCCATGCAGGTGGGTAGAGCTCGGCTTTCCTGGGAGGAGAGAGAGCGTCGAAGAGCTGGAGGTCTTTGTCTTTACTGCGGCACGGTGGGGCATTTCCTCAATCTCTGCCAAATAAAAGATCAAGCCTGGCAGTAGAGAAGAGGCTTATATCGACCAATCGTGCGGGTGTGGTCCATGTAATACAATTGTATTACATAGCTTATTACATATTACTTATGTTGTTTTTGAATGTATGAATGTAAAAACCACACAAACGTCATTAGTTGACCTCAGACAAGAGTTTAAAAAAAGGGGAAAAAACAGTTCATGACACCTTTTATTTCAAATTTGAATTGTAATTCTAGATCCTGTTTTTGACAAATTCAAATTCAATTCATATTTAAGAATTGAATGAATGGATGAAATGAAGACTCCATTTAATACCCCCAGGGGCCATTTTAAACACTTGGTCATGCCTTTCGGGCTGTCTAACTCCCCTGCCGTCTTCCAAGCACTAGTCAATAATGTGCTGAGACACATGGTAGATCAGGATGAGGTTTAAGCCTTCCAAGTCAAGGTCCATGGTGCTGAAGAGAAAGTGGTTCACAAGTTCAGTTTTTCCATCTCAGGAATTGTTATCCGAACCATCACGGCGCAACCTGTCAAGAGCTTGGGAAGCTCTTTGATTCCAGCCTGAAAGACTCTGCCGCCATCCAGTAGTCCAATGAAGAACCTTGGAGCTTGGCTCACCAAGGTTGATAAGTCTGGTCTGTCTGGTAGATTTAAAGCTTGGATCTACCAGCATTCCATCCTGCTCGAATCCTGTGGCCACTGCTGGTCCATGCAGTCCCAATGACAACATTTGTGTCTCTAGAAAGGAAAATCAGCTGCACTGTATGGGACGAGTAACATCTTGCAGTTGTCCTTCAGTGGTCTCACTGAAAAATACATGGTGGTACGCACCTGCAGTGCAGGATTACCTGGGTGAACACCTTACAGGCAGACTTCCATAGGGTCTGTTTTCTGGTACAAACATTCTACAATGCCCTGCCAAGCCCACCAAACCTCCATGTCTGGGGGAAGAGCGAGACACCTTCCTGCCATCTTTGCTCTGAAAGAGGCTCTTTAGAACATCTCTTCAGCAGCTACCCAAGGGCTCTGGCTGATGGTCACTATCATTGATGGCATGGATATGCCATGCTGAGAGCTTAGCCTTAGCCATTAACACCGATAAACACCATCATGCTCCAAAGAAAGCAGTCCCCTTCATCAGAGTTGGCCAACAAGGTGGCTTTGGATTAAGAGGGCTGATCCATGGACTGCTACTGGGTTGCAAGTCTGGGCTTGATCAACCCTGGTTGGGTCGCCTGGGTGAGGGTGTATGACATTGCGAAACCCGAAACACCCAATGATCGCAGGATACATCAATGAGGATGTGTCCCAGTGCATCCATGAGATATGTAACAGCTAATAAGAGATGTATTTGTATGAAATGTTATTTGTGGCAAGGGGGGCGTGGTTCAGCGAGGTCTGCAGCGGGAGAGAGAGCCGCGGGACAAGCGGTAAGTGAGTGGGTTGGACGCAGATTAATAACACCTGTATATCTTGTTCCAGTAATGGGCGTGGGGAGAGGATAAAACGCCTGTGGAATCGGAAGCATGGAAGAGAGAGAGGGACTGCTGACGCTCCACCCTGACCCTGAGTACGTTTGACCTGGAAGCGGACGAATAAACCGGAACCCGGAAGTGACTGAGAAAGATATACACTCGCTGAGAGTGTGCTGTGATATTTGAGTTTTTGTTGAATAAAAGCGTCAGCAGTCAAGCCGACCCCTTGTCCTCTTCCTTCCCAACCACGAACATTATCACACTGGTGCTGAAACCCGGGAGGAAGCAGGACAGCGCCGCCGCCATGCAGACGTCATCCGCCACGCCATTTGAGGACATCATTACATCCCTCGCGGTCCTTCACCGCGAACAACATCAAGCTCTGCTGGACCTTCGGACGGATCAAGAACGCCGGGTCGCGGTGATCGTCCAAGGCCAGCAGGAGGACCGCGAGAGGTTCCGGAGCTAGCTCGACCGGGAGGCTCGCGCCGAGGCCGGCGGGCAGACCGGCGCACTGGTCCACGTGCCCATGCACAAGGTGGGGCCACAGGATGATCCCGAGGCCTTCATAGAACTGTTCCAGAAGTCAGCGGAGGCCTGTGGGTGGCCCCGGGCACAGTGGCCGGTGCGCCTAATACCACTGCTATCGGGAGAAGCTCAGGCGGCTGCCCAACAACTGCCGGTGGCAAACCTCCTGGAGTATGACGACCTAAAGAGGGCCATCATCCAGCGGGTCGGCCGATCACCGAAACAACATCGCCAGCGCTTCCGCTCCCTGGACTGGAGCGAGTCCGGCCGACCCTTCGCGATGGCCCAGCAGCTCCGGGACTCCTGTCGCAAATGGCTATTGGCCGGCGGAAGCGACGTGGACCATATTGTCGATCTGGTGGTGCTGGAGCAATTCATCGCTTGGCTTCCCAAGAAAACAGCCGAGTGGGTCCAGTGCCACCGGCCCACGTCGCTGGAGACGACCATCAACCTGGCGGAGGACCACATGGTGGCGTGCCCTGGGGTCGGCGACCCCCTACTAACCTCTTCCTCTCTCTCTCCCCCCTCTGTCTCTCTCTCTCGCCCTGTCCCTCTCCCTAGGTCCCGCCCACCGGGCCCTCCTCGCATTCCCCCCAGAGGCCGGGGCGGAATGGGCCCTGGGCAGTTCGGGAGTTCGAGGGCTCCGCCCAGGGGGGCAGGGCTGATGGGGGTGGGAGGGGATAATGCTTCCAGTTCTACTCCCTCTCCACGTCCATTCTCCAAAATGATGGATATCGGAACAATGATCCGGGTTCCGGACGTCCCGCAGGCCACCCCCGATCAAGCAGGAGAGTACCAAATTCCTGTGAGTATCAAGGGGGGTACATATAAGGCCTTGGTGGATTCAGGATGTAACCAAACCTCAATCCATCAAAGCCTGATGCAGCCGGGGGCATTGGATACAAGCCGCGTGGTTAAGGTGCGGTGTGTGCACGGGGATGTGGTGGAGTACCCGGTTGTCCCAATCACGATTCAGTTCAGGGGAGAAAAACATAGTGTAGAGGTGGCGGTTAGTCCTCACCTCCGGCATCCGCTAATTCTAGGGACTAATAGGCCCGCATTTGCGGTTTTATTGGGGTTGTTATGTGCGGATGCTGCTTGGGGGAAAAAGGCTAGGAGAGGGACAGCGCGAGTGCAGCTTGGAGAGACTGAGACGGGACCCCTGGAGACGGCTCCAGAGGAACAGAGCGGGATCCAGAGACTGATTCTCTCGGACCGCGATGACTTCCCTCTGGAGCAGTCACAGGATGAGACCCTCAAAAACACCTTCCAACAGGTCCCCTCTATCGACGGCCAGTCTCTCCAACCCGCCTTGCCCGTCACCTATCCCTATTTCGCCATACTAAAAGACCGGTTGTATTGAGTGACCCAAGACACTCAGACAAAGGTAGATACAACCCAATTATTAGTTCCTAAGAGCCGCCGGGAAATGCTTTTCCGGGCGGCTCACTCCAATCCGATGGTGGGCCACTTGGGACAGGTGGCCACACTGAATTGCCTCATGACCTGATTTTTTTGGCCAGGCATTCATGACAACGTGTGCAGGTGGTGCGCATCTTGTCCGGAATGTCAGTTGGTAAACCCACTGGCCGCTCCAAAAGCGCCATTGCGCCCCCTCCCATTAATGCAGGTCCCCTTCGAAAGAATTGGGATGGACCTCATCGGGCCATTAGAGCGATCCGCACGCGGACATCGTTTTGCGTTAGTTATCGCGGACTACGCAACACGATATCCAGAAGCAGTGGCTCTCCGCAACATTTCTGCGAAGAGTGCTGCGGAGGCACTGTTTCGACTCATCTCCCGGGTGGGGGTTCCGAAAGAAATCCTCACTGACCAAGGCACGGCGTTTATCTCACGTACATTACGCGAACTGTACGGATTACTGGGCATTAAATCCATTCGAACAAGCGTCTATCACCCACAAATGGATGGCTTGGTCGAAAGGTTTAATCGCATGCTTAAAACCAAGATCCGTAAGTTCGTACAGGAAGACGCCAAAATTTGGGACAAGTGGTTAGAACCCCTCTTATTCGCCGTGCAGGAGGTCCCGCAAGCCTCCACGGGGTTTTCCCCCTTTGAGCTTCTCTACGGAAGCCAGCCTCGGGGGGTGCTGGATGTCCTGCGAGAAACTTGGGAGGAGGGACCTTCTTTGGCGAAAAACGAAATTCAATATATGCTGGACTTGCGAACAAAACTCCACACACTTGGGCGGTTATCCAGGGAGAATTTGTTGCAAGCCCAGGACCGCCAGAGCCGGTCGTATAACATGGGAACTAAACTACGCAAATTCACACCGGGAGAGAAAGTGCTCGTATTACTCCCCACGTCGAGCTCAAAATTAATGTCAAAGTGGCAGGGGCCGTTTGAGGTCGCACGACAAGTCGGGGATCTCGATTATGAAGTGATACGGTCCGATAGGAACGGGGCTCATCAAATTTATCACCTCAATCTCCTAAAAAAATGGAATGAGGTCGAATCAGTGTTGTTGGCAACGGTGATCGGGGGGAGGATAATCTAGGGCCAGAGGCGAGCATCAAGGCACAATCATTCATGCTGGCCCCTGGTGGAGATCATCTCTCACCATCCCAACTCACTGATTTATCTAAGTTACAGGCTGAGTTTGCCGACGTGTTCTCACCCCTACCGGGACGTAACGACTTGATTCAGCACCATATTGAGATCGAGCCAGGCGTGGTAGTTCGCAGCCGGCCGTATCGATTACCTGAACACAAGAAAAAGGTGGTTCAGGAAGAATTAGGTGCGGTGCTGGACATGGGAGTAATAGAGGAGTCACACAGTGACTGGGCGAGCCCGATAGTTTTGGTTCCTAAAACCGACGGCTCGGTCCGGTTCTGCGTGGACTATCGCAAGGTGAATGCTGTGTCAAAATGCGACGCCTATCCAATGCCGCGGGTTGACGAGTTGCTTGATCGGCTGTGCACGGCTCGATTTTATTCGACATTGGACTTAACAAAGGGCTATTCGCAGATCCCCTTGTCTCCATTGTCCAAAGAAAAGACAGCTTTCACCACGCCGTTTGGATTGCACCAATTTGTCACGCTTCCATTCGGTTTGTTCGGGGCTCCCGCTACCTTTCAGCGTCTCATGGACAGGATTTTGCGTCCACATGCCACATATGCTGCTGCCTACCTGGATGATATCGTGATTTACAGTCACGATTGGCAGCGGCACATGCGGCATGTCAGGGTGGTCCTGAGGTCGCTGAGGGGAGCGGGGCTCACGGCCAATCCGAAGAAGTGTGCAATTGGGCGGGTGGAAGTAAGGTATCTGGAGCAGCGGGAGAGAGAGCCGCGGGACGAGCGGTAAGTGAGTGGGTTGGACGCAGATTGATAACACCTGTATATCTTGTTCCAGTAATGGGCGTGGGGAGAGGATAAAACGCCTGTGGAGTTGGAAGCATGGAAGAGAGAGAGGGACTGCTGACGCTCCACCCTGACCCTGAGTACGTTTGACCCGGAGGCGGACGAATAAACCGGAACCCGGAAGTGACTGAGAAAGATATACACTCGCTGTGAGTGTGCTGTGATATTTGAGTTTTTGTTGAATAAAAGCGTCAGCAGTCAAGCCGACCCCTTGTCCTCTTCCTTCCCAACCACGAACATTATCACATTATTATAATATTATTTGATAAGTTTTGTCATCCAAGTGTATATCACGTGACTTCATTGCTCAAGTGCATGGTGGAAGGACAAAGAGAGCCAGTTTTTCCCATTTAGGCAGGTAGGCAAAATGCTACCTTGGAGTCTAAGCAACATACCGTAGTCATTTTTAAAGCTTGTTACAAAATGGAAAAACTTTCCCACCTCAGAAAATCACTTTCCTGTCCTGTCAGCTCTTATACTGTTCTCGTAACGCATACTCTTTAGTTACACGTGCATGCCATATACGGTCATACCATATATAAAGAGCAGGATAAATAAGGAACATGCAAAGTTATGATGTCTATTTGTAAGTAATGAAATAAAAGTGAAGTACCAATAAATCCCGTAACTGGTTTGATGTGTGTTAGCTGGCAAGGCATGCAGGTGTGATCTGTTCATCAGGAGCAGTTCCTTTTCAGTTGGTACCGACAAATTGAGATCACTTCTATGAGCACTATTAGCTTCGAGATATAGGAAATGGGCCAATGAACATTGGCGTGTGTTCTTTGTGCTGTTGTGCTGGCCAGACGGCACGAAAACAGCGCGACCATGAACTCACTGCTGCAGAGAAAAAAAAGACTGCTGTTCTTACAGAAACTGAGCATTACTCACTCACACACACACACACACACACACACACACACACACACACACACACACACACACACACACACACACACACAGTTGGTTCGGTGGGCGTTTCCCCTGGTGAGAGCAGATACAGGCTGCACTAGACTCCTGTATCCTGCCGCGGTCGATCCCTGGGTGCTTCAGCACTAATAGAGCAGTTTTCCACACAAATAGAGCAACACGGGTGACGCTGTGTCTTTTTCAAGATGACATTCCAACCGTGCGCTTCTGGATGCAGTCATTCCCTGTCGCCCGCTGTAGGTCACAATTACTGCATCACGTGTCTGGGCTTAGAGCACGCTGAGGCAGCGTTTGTGGATAGTTCATGTTCCCACTGCGGGAACATGACTATCTCGGCGCTTAGGTCGAGACTCTCCTACCTTTGGGAAGGCAGAGTCCCCTTAACCATAGCTCGATTTAGTGCTATTCCTGGCCAGCAGAATAGACCAAATTCGACGGATGGCCGGGGTGACCTGAGTATCACGTTTAGAGAAACCCGCCAAGCGTACCTCTGCGGGCCCCTAATCCCGCACAAGCGCCGTAGACGGTGGTGCTTCTGGAGGAATCCATCGGCCCCCTCCCATGGGTGTCTGACGGTGACCTTCGGGGCACCCGCAGATGAACAGATGTCGATCGCTGCATCGGAGGGGGATTTCCAGTCCTCGGAGGACGATGATTCGGCTGTACTGCCTCCTCTCTGGGAGACTGACAATGGTCGAGTCGGACCCCTAGTTGACGACTATGCTTTCCCAGGCAACTGAAAAGGTCCAGCTTTAGTGGAATCTTCCACCACATCCCGAACCTTCTAGGTTGGACGATTGGTTTCTCGGGGTGGGCCATGCTGGTTCTCAGTGTCCTGCCCCGGTGCCTTTCTTCCCGGAGGTGCATGAGAAGCTCACTAGGTCGTGGAAGGCACCGTTTAGCACTCGAGGCAGACCTGGTGGCTCCTCCCTCCTCACTACCCTTAACCGGGGACAAGCCAGGGGGTACCAGGGCCTCCCACCAGTGGAGCGGGCTGTTGCAATGCAACTGTGTCCGGCAACCACTTCCAACTGGCACGGGGACCCCCGGCTCCCATCCAAGGCCTGTAGGTTCTCTTCCAGTCTGACTGTGAAGGCCTACAGGTCTTGTGGCCTGGCTGCGTCCGCCCTGCATGCCGTGGCATTGCTTCAGGTGCACCAGGCCCAGGCACTCATGGACATGCACGAGGGTAGTCCTGTCCCAGAGCTCCTCCGGGAGCTCCGAACGATGGCGGACTTCGCCCTCAGGGCAACAAAAATCTTGGACAGCCAGTGCTCCCGGTAGAGTGAAGACTCCATCCCCAGGTAGTCCAGCTGATTTGCATCTGCTTCGGGGCCGCACAGGTAGACCTGTTTGCTGCCCCGGACACGGCCCGTTGCCAGTTGTTTTATTCCCTGACCGAGGGGACCCTTGGCACAGATTCCCTGGCACACAGCTGGCCCCGGGGCCTAAGTACAGCAAGTATGCTTTTCCCCCAGTGAGCTTTCTCACACAGACACTGTGCAAGTTCACAGAAGTTCAAGTTCACAAAGATTAGTTTCTGTTGGTAGCTCCGTATTGGCCCAACAGGACTTGGTTGCTGGATCTAGTGATCCTTGCAACAGCACCCCCTTGGCCCATTGCTCTGAGGAAGGACCTCCTGACTGAGACGGGGCACCCTCTGGCACCCATGTCCGGACCCTTTGGAAATTCCATGTTTGGTCCCTGGATGGGACGTGGAGGTTCTAGGTGACCTACCACAGGCGGTGGTAGACACCATCACTTCCGCTAGAGCACCCTCTACGAGGCACCTCTAGGAGTTGAAGTGGAACCTGTTCGTCGACTGGTGCTCTTCTCACCAAGAAGACCCCAGAAGATGTTGGGGGTCGTGCTTTCCTTCCTACAAGACGGGTTGGAGAGAAGGCTGTCACCCTCCACCCTCAAAGTTTATGTTGCTGCTATCGCTGTGAATCATGAGTTGGTTGGTGGAAAGTCCTTAGGGGGAAGCACAACCTTGTTGTCAGGTTCCTGAGGGGCGCAAGGAGACTAAATTCGCCTCACCCTCCCTCTATACCCTCTTGGGACCTGTCTCTGGTGCTGACTGCACTGCAGGGACCTCCCTTTTAACCTTTGCAGTCATAAGAGTTAAAAGTTATGTCTCTAAAGACATTACTCCTGACTGCATTGGCCTCTATCAAGAGGGTAGGGGACCTTTAGGCATTTTTGGTCAACGAATCGAGCCTGGAATTCGGGCCGGACAACTCTCACATGATCCTGAGACCCCAGCCTGGATATGTGCCCAAGGTTCCCACCACTCCCTTCCAGGACCAGGTGGTGAGCCAGCAAGCGCTGCCTTCGGAGGAAGCAGACCCAGCCCTGGCTTTTCTCTGTCCCGTCCGTGCCCTACGGACTTACATGGACCATACGCAAAGCTTTAGGACCTCAGAGCAGCTCTTCGTCTGTTATGGAGGCCAGCAGAAGGTAAAGGCTGTCTCCAAGCAGAGGATGGCCCACTGGATAGTGGATGCCATCGTCTTGGCATATGAATCCGAAGACGTGCCCTGCCAGCTCGGGGTTAGAGCCCACTCCACCAGGGGTGTGGCCTCTTCCTGGGTGCTGGCTTGTGGCACCGCGCTGACGGATATTTGTAGAGCTCCGGGCTGGGCGATACCCCACAGGTTCGCTAGATTTTATAGCCTGCATGTAGCATCTACCTGCTTACTCACTTCCCATAGTCAGTAATGCTGAAGTGCCCGTTCTAAGACTTAGTGACCGTTCTAAGACTCTAGTGTCTGCTTGCTGCGCCATTCCCTTCCCCATGGAATGGATACGTGCGCTTATATGCTCCAGTCGAGTTCCCCAGAATGGCGAACCCTGTCGAGTCCTCCGCAACCCACGGCAGTCGGACGTGGCAGAGCCTCCAACGCCAGGTCTAACACTCGTATACATTGGTGGAACTTGTGTTAGGGTTCACAAGTTGTGAACCCCACAGCGGTCCCATATGTGTATTCTCCAAGGTAATGCTCCCTACGGCGTGCTGTCTTTCCCTCTCAATCTCAGTCCGGTGTTGCTCCCCCACCTAGAAGGGCTGGGGCCACCCCTGGGGATTCCGTATGTTGTAATGCCCTCGGCCAGTCCATACGTTTATTCTCCACATGGTAACTCCCCATGGGCATGATGAGGCTTCCGCAGCAAACGTGATTGACTGAAAGGGAACGTATTACGTATGGTAACCCTTGTTCCCTGAAGGAGAGAACGGAGATGTACATCCCGTTACCACAGTTGCTGTACTATCACTGCATGCCGAGTCACTAGTACGGCTCCTCAGTGAAAAACAATAGTGCGTGGTAGAGCCCTGCGCGGGACTGTTTTCTTCATCCCACTCCTGCCCGCACCCGCCGAATATCTGACCATTACCGCCCGCTCCCGCAACGTATGTGTTACACTCCCGGCCGCTCCCGCAATATGTATGTCCACTCCCGCCCACACCCGCAAAACTGTGAGAATTTATTCCTGCACAATAATAGAGATGCATTGATTTTGTGTCTTCTCCCGTCCTGCAGGGGGAAAAAAAACACGTAGGCCTATTTGTATTGATATTATTAAAGAGAGGGGCTGCCTATACTGACAATTAGATATTTTTTATATAGTTATTTTTTGTCTGTCTTTTGAAAGTCTAGGCAATCAAAAATTTCTTCTGAAAAGATCACTTTATATGATAAAGTTTTTAAGCTTTTTCTCCTATATAAACATTGATCAATTGCTATTAAAATTATCTCACAAATATTTGGTAACTCAATGTATTTTTTACAACGGGGTAATTGTGTTGCAATAGCTTACACACAGCACAAGTAAGCTTGATTTCAAATGGTAAATTGAATTTAAAAAGATGACTAAACAGTAATAAAATAAGAACAAATAAACATTACAAAAAATAGCAGAAATAAATAAAATAGAATAAAATATATAAATGAAATAGACTGCTTTATTTTTTCAGGTAGGTCTAACATTCAGGTAAGAAACTGAATTAAAAAATGCAAAGTGGCTAATTAAATTTAAAATAACATTGGATAATGTTTTTTGCAAAAAATTAAATAGTTTCATATAAAACCATTAAAGTTAGACAAGTTGATCCATCAAGAGCAGTGTGATCATTAGTCTTTTTGTAGTTTGACTTTGAATAACAAATGACTGCTGTCCCTTTAAGAACTGCCGCACTCATGGATCCTGAACACTTTTCCTGTTACTCATTATTCATTTCTTTCCTGAATTGTTTACGACTGTGTTTACATTAATACTCTTTAAAATGTGCACTGAGAATTTGGTTGAGTGTATTTGACCAATAATAAGCTGGAAAAAGAAGCAAATATTTGCACTTGTATTTCAGAGGGGGCTTTATTACGGTATGTGTGTGTGTGCTTCAGATGTGAGCTTGAAATCTGCAGGGATTCGTAGAATTATGTGCAATCCTGCGCGAAATTCAGACCGATCACACACACTAACACTAACACGCTGTCGTAAGGAAAAGTCCAGTAGAACGAGCGTCCGTCGTGTTCAGAGGGTTAACCGGGCTGAATGAGAATATGCGCTGCACGTCAACTCGCTGTCGGTCAGAGAGGAGAGGAGAGGAGAGGAGAGGAGAGGAGAGGAGAGGAGAGGAGAGGAGAGGAGAGCGGGGCTGGCATCGATACTGTAGAAACTGAGCAGGCTATCGTATCTTTTCAGATATTTCAGTATCGACATTTTTGACAACACTAGTTGCACTGTGCTGACCCAGGCTTTTTAAAAGTGAAATAAATCCATACTTCAGAGCGCCGTATAACGGGCTTCCATGGCTAAAAGAACAAGCGGGCGCGCAAGCACCGGAAATCAGGTGGCCATGGAAACCAAAACTTGCGCATTTGGAACCGATGATCGGAACCGAAAACAAAATTTTTGGAAACAAATTTTCCAATGGAATCGTTATTTTTTAAACGGTTCCAAGTTGGAACCGGTTCTTGATGCCCAACCCTAGAACAGAGCAGGTGTGTCGCCTCAACCCAGACGTGCCGGATTTGTGCCTGTAGTTCGGTTTGACAGAGTGTGTGTGGGGAAGTGTGTGTTCTTTATTTATTTTACTCAGTAACAAAACAGGCGCACGTGGGCGCGTACTCAAAACACTCGATATGGATCGCTCCAGCTCTCTGTTGCTCCTCTCAGGTTCTCTCTCTTTCGTTCTGGTAATGGCTACGAGATCTTCCCTCTCTCTGCTGTCCGTGGGCTAATGCAGTCTCTCTACGCCAATTACTGCAATCAGACAAAGTCAGAAAGTCAGCCACAGCCATCTGAGCTCCCGGCCTGTGGATCACCTTGAATTTAAACGGTTGTAAAGCGAGATACCAACGGGTGATCCGCGCATTGGCATCTTTCATGCGGTGGAGCCATTGCAGAGGGGCATGGTCCAAGAGGGTGAACTCCCACCCCAGGAGGTAGTAGTGAAGGGTGAGGATGGCCAAGCATTCTTTTTCTATGGTGCTGTACACAGTCTCTCTCTTAGAGAGCTTACGACTGATGTACAGCACCGGCCGTTCTTCACCCTCCACCTCCTGGGACAGGACGGCACCCAACCCCCTGTCCGATGCGTCTGTCTGTAAAATAAAAGGGAGAGAAAAATTAGGAGCCTGTAAGAGCGGACCACCATACAGAGCAGCCTTTATTTGAGTAAAAGCCTGCTGGCACCGCTCCGTCCACTGAACCGTATCTGGTACTTCCTTTTTAGTTAAATCAGTCAGCGGGCTAGCGAGGTCAGAATAATTAGGCACAAACCATCTATAATATCCCGCAAGCCCCAGGAACTGTCTAACCTCCTTTTTGGTCTTGGGCCTCGGAGAAGTCGCAACTGCCGCAGTCTTATCAATTTGGGGACACACCTGCCCATGACCCAAGTGGAAGCCTTACTTCTACCCACCCAATCACACACTTCTTGGGGTTGGCAGTCAGCCCCGCCCTCCTCAGTGACCTTAGGACAGATGCTGCATATGACGCTGCCAGTCTGTACTGTAGATGATAATATATGCAGCGTGCGGCCGGAGAATCCTGTCCATCAGTCGCCGGGGCCCCGAACAACCCGAACGGAAGCGTGACAAATTGGTGCAATCCGAACGGCGTGGCTAAAGCGTTTTTTTCTTTGGACATTGGAGACAAAGGGATCTGCCAATATCCCTTCATTAAGTCCAGTGTCAAATAAAAACGAGCGTTCTCTAGCCGATCAAGCAACTCGTCTACCCTTGGCATTGGATACGCATCGAATTTTGACACGACGTTGACTTTTCGATAGTCCACACAGAATCGAACTGAGCCGTCCGTTTTGGCCATCAAAACTATCGGGCTCACCCAATCACTGCTTGACTCTTCTATTACCCCCATGTCCAGCATCGCCTCTAATTCATCCTGTACTACCTTTTTCTTATGCTCGCGTAGTCGATAAGGCTGACCGCGAACAACCACGCCCGGCTCCGTCTCAACATGGTGTTGGATCAGATCGGTCCGACCCGGTAGGGGCGAGAACACGTCAGCAAACTTTGCCTGTAGATGTTTTACGTCAGTGAGCTGCGAGGGTGAAAGGTGATCTCCCACCGAGGCCAGAGCAAGAAAATGAGGCTTTTGGACCGCCTCCGGCCCGAGATCCTCCTCCCCGCCCACTACCGTCGCTAGCATCACTGACTCCGCCTCTGACCATTTTTTTAAGAGGTTGAGGTGGTATATTTGACGTGCTCCGTCCCTATCTGAACGAATCACCTCATAGTTGAGCTCTCCGACTTGCGAGTAATTTCGAGCTGGACGTGGGGAGCAATACAAGCACTTTCTCTCCCCGTGCAAATTGTCGCAGCTTTGCACCTCTGTTGTAAAGCTGTTTTTGTCTGTCTTGGGCCTGGAGCAAATTCTCCATTGATAGCCACCCCAAAGTGTGGAGTTTTGCTCTCAGGTCCATGACATACTGAATTTCGTTCTTACTCGCTGAAGGTCCATCCTCTTAAGCTTCCCTAAGGACATCCAGCACCCCCCTCGGCTGGCGCCCATAGAGCAGCTCGAAGGGGAAAACCCCGTGGAGGCTTCGGGGACCTCGCGAACAGCGAACAACAGAGGTTCAAGCCATCTATCCCGATTCTTGGCGTCTTTGTGAACGAACTTTTGATCTCGGTCCCGAATCCACCTCGCCCGCCTGAGCGACTGCTACCCTCCTATTTCCTTTCTTCCCCCAAGAGGCATCCACACATAAGTGCCCTAATAATTTGTTAAACGCTGGCCAATTTGTCCCCAGAATTATTGGATGCCGGAGGCGCGGGTTAACTGCAACCTCACCACTATGCGTTTGTCCCCTAAATTGAATATCCACAGGCACCAGCGGATAGTTCACCACTTCCCCGTGCACACACTTCACCTTAACCATGCAGCTGTTACCCAATGGCGGAATCAGACTTTGATGGATGGAGGTTTGGTTACACCCCGAATCCACCAAAGCCTGATATGTACCCCCCTTGATACTCACAGGTATCTGGTACAGGCCAGCTCGATCTGTTTGTGGCGCGTCGGGGACCTGGACCAGCGTCCCCACGTCCATCATAGGACACCGATCAATGAAGTGTCCCGGGTCCCCACAGCGCCAACAAGTCGGCCCAGGCCTCCCCGCCGCCCTAGTGGCTGGAAGTGGGTCCTGTAATTGGCGTGGAGAGAGAGAGACGTCGCTGGACCAGGCCATCCAGTTTGCGGAGGACCAGATGGTGGCGTGTCACAGGGTCGGCTAGCCCCTGCCAGCGGCTTCTCTCTCTCTCTCTCTTTCCTCCTCCCCCTCCCCTGGGCGCAGGGTGCCTCGGTTGAGCCCCCCGTTCTCCACCTGAGCGCTGGTTGGGGCGGCACCCCGGCTCGGAACCTGGGAGGGGGAATAGGCTTAGAGAGAACAGGGGCAGGGGAAGGAGGAAAGAGAGAGAGAGAGAGAAGCCGCTGGCAGGGGCTAGCCGACCCTGTGACACGCCACCATCTGGTCCTCCGCAAACTGGATGGCCTGGTCCAGCGACGTCGGGCGGTGGCACTGGACCCACTGCGTGGTCTTCCTCGGAAGCCACGCAACGAAATGTTCCAGCACCACACGATCGATGACTCCCTCGCGGTCCTCATGCTGGGCCTGGAGGAGCGCCTCAAATCTCTTTTGCTGCTCCTCCCTGATGGCCCACAGATCTTGGTGTGTTTCCTAGTGGAGGCCCGTGAGCAATTGTACAATGTCCGCAAGTGGAGTGCGTGACAGAGTCTCCATGGCGGCGTGAACACTTATTCCTTCCCGGGTTTCGGCACAAGTGTAGTTTGGTTCGACAGAGTGTGTGTGTGGGGAAGGAAGAAGGCGGGGTCGGCTTGACTGGGTCTCGTAACCTTTTTTTATTTGTTTCACTTAGTAACAAAACAGGTGCATGTGGGCGCGTTCTCAAAACACTCGATATAGATCGCTCCAGTTCTCTGTTGCTCCTCTCAGGTTCTCACTCAGTCTCTTTCGTTCTGGTAATGGCTACGAGATCCCAGTCCAACTCTCTCTTCCCTCTCTCTGCCGTCCGTGGGCTTATGCAATCTTTCCATGCCAATTACTGTAATCAGACACAGGTGTTATTAATTTGCACACGACCCACTTATGCCCCGCTCGACTCCGCCCTCTCTCTCCTTCCAGAGATCCCGCAAAACCATGCCCCCCCTGCCACAGTGCCCATTGTAGATGAGTATTTTTGCACATTTGTCACAATGAACAAAGTCCAGCTCCTTTCCATCTTTAGCACAAACAATTGAGAAACTTCTCCAAATGTCAGACATTCCTTGCTTAGCTTTTGTGCTGTAAATACCTCGTTTGAGGTTCTTTTCTACATCATCTATTGACATCTTCTCCATCATGGCGCTAGGCAACCTCCCTATCCCGCTGTGTTTTTTTTTTAGCCGCCCATTCCCGCCCGCAGCAAAATTCAAACCGCCCGCTCCCGCAAAATTTTTGTTGGGACCCGTTGGAACCAAGCCTGCAGTCTCCCTCTCATTTACTGAAGCTTTCGCGCCTCGATCGCCCCCCGGTGACCGGTCCCAGTATAGCCGCCCCTCTGTGTTTTCTAATGGACGCGAGACAAACTAAACAATAAAATTACACTTCAAATATTTTTTCACCAAAGTTAGTTTTTGTCATTGAAGGCAGTTATCATCACGATGATTTCATTTCAAGTGTTCGTTTTTAAAATAAGTTTAGTTTAAGTTAGTTATCTGACGCTTTAAAAACAGGGGGTGTGACGTCATGATTGACAGCTGAGACTGACGTCTTCTCTGAGTGAAGTTGTCACTGAGGCACTAACGGACTTTTTTCTGAATTTTTGGGAGCAGATTGGTGCTTTAGGTTTAATTTCTACATTTCCATAACTGTTTATTTCACACCAACATAATTAATTGTTCTGCATCTGGGAGAGTGTGGGTGGGATTTTGATATCGCAGCTGTACTTCCTGCGCTCTACTGCGCAACTCCGGTCTCGAAATCGCTACTGCGCAGACTCGGTCCCAAGATGTCAGCGCCGTGCACCCCCGCCTGAAAGCTTCAAATATGGCAAGCGGAAACGGAAGATGTCGAGTCGTCCATATTTTTTTACGGTCTATGGTTGGGACCCACCGGGACTCAATCCCAATGCAGCCCTCTAGTGCGTGGTGATCGCTTCTGCTTTATATCTGCGCCGCAAAGCACGCACGCCAATGTTCATTGGCCCGTTTTCTATATCTCGAAGCTGATAGGGCTCATAGAAGTGATCCCAATTTGTCGGTACGTCCGACGTAACACCATCACCGCTTACAGTACACGTGTTTTAATGAACTAAATACATTACAATTGGCTAAAACGAATATGGTTACTTTTCTGAACAACAGCACTTGTTAATGGGTGTTAATCTGGCACTTGGTGCTAATTTCCGTAATAATCTGGCAAACGCTATTAACGCTATTTATGTCTTGTCATTTAAGAGAATTCAGAGTGAAAGCTCACTCTGCAAAGACCAAGCCTCTCATCAGCAGAAATAATCAAAAGGCTAAATTAGCTTTTGCTGAGAAGCATGTTGTATGAACAGAGGAGAACTGGTCCAAAGTTCATTTAAGAGACGAATGCAAGTTTAATTTATTTGTGTCTGATTGAAAACATTATGTTCGGCATCAAACTGCGGAAAGATTGAACCCAAAGTGCCCAAAGAAGTCAGTGAAAGATGAAGGAGGAAGTGGCATGGTTTTGGGGATGTTTCTGCAGCAGGAGTTGGGCCTATTATACAGCTACATGACAGAACCTCAGAACCTGTTTATCAGAACTTCCTTCGGCAGAATGTGGTTCCTTCACTGCGAGCATCTCCCAATCAGCCCGCAATTTTTATGCAAAACAATGCCCTATCACACTGCAAAATGGGTAAAGCAGTTCCTTGAAAGTGAGAAGATTGAAATAATGAAATGGCCAGCCCTGAGTCTGATCTAAACCCTGTTGAAAATCTATGTAAAATCATCGGCGACAAAGTTATGGCTAAGAAACCCACTACAGTTACCGAACTGTTGAAGAGACTGGAAGAAGAGTGGACCGATCCCACCAGAGCAGTGTGAGTATCTAGTCATGTCCTGTGGCCACAGATGTGCTGAGCTCATTCAAAGCAAGTGTCTCTATACTTCCTATTAATTTTTGACTGTTGTAAGCATCACATTTTAGTTGTAATGTTTTTTTGTTTTTTTTGTGCTGCATTGGTTATTGTTCTCTAATTTTGATCACAGTGTTTTTGACAACATATAGGGTTTTGTTGAAGTACCTTGGTATTTTGTAAAACATGTTAGCAGAACAATGGTATACCCACAGCTGATCTTCCTTCAGACTTCAAGCAATGAATATCAACAATATATCTGAAAAAAAAATCGGTCTAAATTGTTCTCTAATTTTGATCTCCACTGTATGTAATACATTTGTTAAATCAATTGTTAAATTAAAAGTTCCTATATTGAAATAAAATTAAATGAGTTTATTAAATTCATGTTCTAATGAATTAGGTCCTTCTTATCGGTCCTTGGCTGAACTTTATCATGTCTAATGTTGCATAAACATTAAAATATAAATCTTATATATTATATTAACATATAAAATATAATCATTTAATATAGGAATGCTTTTCAAAACTTAAATAAAGAACACAAAACATAGCTTTTTCTGCATGAACAAAATCCATAACATCAGTCCTGTTATTCAATGGTTAGTCCTTTCACACAGGGAATTATGATATAAAAAGTTAATGTTTGAAGAAATAATGCCGAATTAATCTCTTTAACTGTATAGATGAATGTGGGGGTATATAATACACTTCTATATTTTTTGTACAAATCTCCTATGTATAAATATACAAACCCAATTACAAAAATGTTGGGACACTGTACAAATTGTGAATAAAAACAGAACATATTGGATATAGAACATATGTTGTTCTAGAACTTGGATATACCTTTCAGCATTAAAGGTGCCTTTCCAGATGTGTAAGCTGCAGATGCCACACACACTCATGCAACCCCATTAGAGATGCAGGCTTCTGAATGGAGCGTTGATAACAACTTGGGTTGTCCTTGTCCCCTTTAGTCCCCGGATTAGATGGCATCCCAGTTTTCCAAAAGAACTTCAAATTTTGATTAGTCTGACCACAGAGCAGTTTTCCACTTCGCCACAGCCCATTCTAAATGAGCCTTGGCCCGGAGAAAACGGCTGCGCTTCTGGATCATGTTTAGATATGGCTTCTTTTTTGACCTATAGAGCTTTAGCCGGCAACGACGAATGGCACGGTGGATTGTGTTCACCGACAATGTTTTCTGGAACTATTCCTGAGCCCATTTTGTGATTTCCATTACAGTATCATTCCTGTATGTGCTTCAGTGCCGTCTAAGGGCCCGAAGATCACGGGCATCCAGTATGGTTTTCCGGCCTTGACCCTTACACACAGAGATTGTTCCAGATTCTCTAAATCTTTGGATGATTTTATGCACGAAGATAACTTCAAACTCTTAGCAATTTTTCTCTGAGAAACTTCTTTCTGATATTGCTCCACTATTTTTCGCCGCAGCATTGGGGGAATTGGTGATCCTCTGCCCATATTGACTTCTGAAAATCACTGCCACTCTGAGAGGCCAGAGCCACACCCAGTCATGTCAAGTAAACTTTATTTATTTAGCGCGTTTACAATGACAATTGTTACAAACCAGCTTCACAGTGCTAAAAGGGAAAATATTGCAAAAAAAAATGTATTTGGCTGTAGAGTTGTTCTGGTGAAAACAGTGATGTCATCAGCTCAAATAGCGACAATGTGGGTAGATCAGTGATAAAGTTGATATAGTTAATTTATTAATTCATTTTATTTAGATATTTAGTTGAAAAAAAAAAAATTGTGTCCCCAACTGAGCAAGCTAATCCAAAGGCAACAGTGGCAAGGAATAAAGTCAACTTTATTTATATAGCGCTTTTACAATGACGATTGGTTCAAAGCAGCTTCACAGTGTTAAACAGGAAAATAATGCAACAAAAAATGATACGGCTTTACAGTCGTGCTTGAGAAAATGGGGATGTTATCAGCTCATTTCAATTTATCATATAGCGACAATGTGGGCTGATCAGTAATAGAGTTGATACAGTTAATTTAGTAATTAATTTTATTTGGATATTTATTTAGATATTTAATAGGTAGCCAATTAGCCTGGTTCTAGTAAGAACTCGAGCTGCTGCGTTTTGGACCAGTATAATATATATATATATATATATATATATATATATATATATATATATATATATATATATATATATATATATATATATATAATATATTTAAGATGGTAGAATGCAGTTTTACAGATGCTAGAAACGAGGCTTTCCAATGAGAGATTTGTACCAAAGAACACACCCAGGTTCCTCACTGACGACGAGGGCTTGACAGAGCAACCATCAAGTGTTAGACAGTATTCTAGGTTACTACTTGTGGAGCTTTTTTGTCCAATAATTTTTTTATTTTTTTTTCTGAATTAAGTTGCAGGAAATTACTGGTCATCCATTTTTTCAGCTATGCATTCCGTTACTCTTGTGAATTGGTAAGTTTCGTCAGGGCGTGAAGAAATCTAGAGCTGAGTAGTATCAGCATAACAATGAAAAATAACACCATGCTTCCGAATGATATCTCCCAGTGGTAGCATATACAGGGTGAAAAGCAACGGTCCTAACACTGAGCCTTGAGGTACTCCATACTGAACTTGTGATTGGTATGACATCTATTTGTTTACTGCTACAAAATTATGACGGTCAGATAAGTATAATTTAAACCATGCCAATGCAATTTCACTAATGCCAACATAATTTTCGAGTCTATTCAAAATAATGTTGTGGTCGATATTATCGAATGCAGCACTAAAATCGAGTGACACTAATAGAGAGATACAACCACGATCAGATGATAAGAGTAAATCATTTGTAACTCTAATGAGAGCAGTCTCAGTACTATGATACGGTCTAAATCCTGACTGGAAATCCTATGCCATTTCTTTTTAGAAAGGAGCATAATTGTGAAGACACTGCCTTTTCAAGTATTTTTGACACAAAGGGGTAGATTTGAGATTGGCCTGTAATTGACTAATTCTGTAGGATCAAGTGCCGTTTTTTTAATAAGTGGTTTAATAATAGCCAACTTAAAAGTTATCGGTACATATCCTAATGACAAAAATCAATTAATAATATTAAGAAAAGGGTCTATGACATCTGGAAGCATCTCTTTTAATAGCCTAGTCAGTATAGGGTAAGGCATACATCGTTTTGATTTAGATGATTTAATGAGTTAGCCAATTTTTCCTCTCCTCTAGCTGTGAATGAGTGCATTTTTTCCTCAGTAAAACTAAAATGCTCTGTCTGATGTTGCCAATTGACCTAATAAGTTTCAAATTGATCCTCCAGCTGTTCCTTATATGTACATTTAACGTATTAACCTTTTGCTACCTGTCCTAGCTCTCTATTTGTATGAAATTCAAAATGAGCCGATATTTGGCATGACATTACAAAATGTCTCACTTTCAACATTAGATGTTATCTATATTATATTGTGGATGAAATATAAGTTTATGAGATTTATAAATTATTGCATTCCTTTTTTATTCACTATTTGTACAGTGTCCCAACTGTTTTGGAATTGGGTTTGTAGTTATTTTATATCTATTTGAGTGCCTGATGGGTATTGTGATTTTGTTTTTGTTTTTTGTTTTTGTGTGTGTACTGCAGTTGACCAAAAAGTTGCATATATTTATTATTGGAATTACAAAACCATGTTGGATACAATCAGGGCCATGTGACCAATAAGACAATGCTATTTATATAAATATTAAAAAATCATTAGGAAACCATTCTATTCATATACAAATTTGTCTGTGACAGGGCCTGACATTTTAGGGGTGCAATGCATATACAAATTATTTTATTCAATCAATAAATATTGGATATTTCCCCCCCAAGATTTTTTACGAGTGTAAATGTAAGTTTCTGGTAGAATGTCCCATTATTATTTTGTACATAAAGATAAAATGAATATGGTTGCATCTCAATCAGCTCCCTATAGTCAGGGCACTGATCAGGAAGTCAGTCCATTGACTTATGTCCTAAAAAAAAGGTATAAATATTTTAGATCATGTGCCCGGTGTGCAGACCGTTTTTGCTGTAGTTAAACTAGCACAAGCAGACTCAGACACGTCCTAAAAAACCTGTGCCTTGTGCTTCAGACCATGTGCTCAGATCATTAAAATAGGGCCCTGTTGGTTTCTTCAGGCTGCAAAGAAATATAGAGTTGAGTATAATCAGCAAAACAGTAAAAACTAATGCAATGCTTCCTAATGTTATCTCCCAAGGGTAACATGTACCAGGGTGAAAATCAACAGTCCTAGCACTGAGCCTTGTGGTACTCTATACTGTACTTGTGATTGATATGATATCTCTTCATTTACTGCTACCAACTAATAATGTTCAGATAAGTATGATTTTGAACCATGCCAATAACAATTTCCACAAATGGCAACATAATTGTATAACTGCTGACCAATCAGCATTTTTTTCTGTCATTTAAATATAGCATTTAAATTGTGCAATGTTGCAGTAATAATACATCATGCAATATATAAAATCATCTTTTGGCTCTGGTTAATGGCTGGTTGAAGTTCTGGAGTGTTTCAAGATTTAATTTCCTTCATAGTGCCCATAAACTGGTCTGCCGTGTGGAAAAGGTTGGGTTGTTTGAGCCATCGCCTTGAGCATAGCCACAACACTGGACAATTTTGTTCACACAGCTCTGGAGTAAAAATAATACTGTCCTTTTTTGTAGAACATTTGTGGCTTGTCCTAAAATAACATCAAGTGAGTCATTAATATAGTTAAAAAAAATGTAATAAATGGTAACATAAACATTATCATTTAGTTTTTTTCTTCAGTACATTGATTAGAGGGGGTTGAATTCATGGGGTGTCTGTAATTTTGTAAGACCTGCTTGAATTTGCGTTCATGAATCGTATTTGCCCGTCTTACCAGCCTTGCCTCAAACCGCCAGATTGTTTTACTGGATCTCTTAACTATTGCAGAGGTTATTAGAAAAATAATAACATCCATGGGTATTAGAATAATAATAACATCCATATCATTGTTTAACACGTCAAACATTAGATGGGAATATTTTATGCCTCTGTTAGGACTGCTCGATCAAGGATGACGCTAATAAACAATCTATCGTAGAGATATCTTTGAATACAAAATGTCTCAAGGACTAAGGAAGATAACCATGAATGTTTAGGCTGCTGCAAGTAATTAAAGCAAAACTACATTTGCCATTTTAAAACTACATTTGAGAACATGGTTTCAATTGTCTTTTTTTTTTCTCTAAATCTTGAAGATACAACATATGATTTATGACAGTGATAATTCTCCAGGTGAAAAATCCTACAGACATTAAAAGCACACGTATAAGCTTGTTTTGATTATTATTATTAATATTATTATTATTTTATTTTTTTATAATTATTATTATTATTTAACTTGGCATGTCAGTTAAAATCAAGTTCACGTTCACAACCTCAAGACTAGATTATTTTAATGTTCTACTGGGTGGTTGCCATGTTCGCTTAATAAATAAACTGCAGATGGTAAAAAATGCAGCAGCTCGAGTTCTTATAGAACCAAGAATTGTCACCATATTAGTCCAGTTCTGTCAGCACTGCACTGGCTCATATTAAACATTGCACACACTTTAAAATCTTGCTAATTACTTACAAAGCATTAAATGGTTTAGCTCTCCTGTACTTGAGCGAACTCTTAACACATTATACTCCATCACGTCTATTACGGTCACAAAATTCTGGCAAGTTGATAATACTTAGAATATCAAAAATCAACTGCAGGTGGCTGATCCCGTTTCTATTTAGAACCTTCAATCAGATGGAACTGGACAAATATTCTGAATATTCTGGTCTAATCTGACTTCTGACCTCTAATGCTGCCTGAATCATAATCATATACTGGTCATTGGTCAGAGGAGAACTGGCATCCAGAATGAGCCTGGTTTTTCCAGCAGATGAACAGCCGAATCTAATTCTGTTGCATTATTTTCTTGTTTAACACCGTGAAGCTGCTTTAAAACAATTGGCATTCTAAAAAGTGCTATATAAATAAAGATGTCAACTTGATGAAAGTACTGCATTTTGGAACCATTCCTATAGTATTAAGTTTGGTCTTATAAAATGTTTATATCTTGTCCTATAAACTTCACATCTGATTCCTATTGGAATCTGTTGGAATTGTCTATATATATATATATATATATATATATATATATATATATATATATATATATATATATATATATATATATATATATATATATATACATACATATACATATACATATACATATATATATATATAATGGTAACAAATTGTGTCCCTCTTCAGGTCTATATGGGAATTTGTATTTATTTATTTATTTATTTCTAATGTTTAATCTTAACGACTCAAGCTTTTTTTTTTAAATCCTAAACGTTTCCATGGTTGGTAAACAACAGTAGTTTTTGAGCAAACAATGTATTGTCAGCATAGTATATGCCAGCTTTAAATAAAAAAAATAACTGTTGTGTGTAATTATTTTACAGTAGAGATTTAGATGTTTAAAGCATGATTTTCAGTCTCTCTCTCTCTCTCTCTCTCTCTCTCTCTCTCTCTCTCTCTCTCTCTCTCTTTCTCTAACGCACACATACACACACTGTTACTCTAAAAAGTGATTAATTCATTAATAATTTATTTATTATAATAAAAGTAATAATAATATAAATAAAAACAAATATCACAGGACAAAGTGAAATTCCATTATAATAAATCATAATGTCCAATAAGATCCTGCAGGACAACGTGAAGTTTTTTTTTTTGTTTTTTTTTTTTGACAAGGGTTGTTTGGATTTACGCTGAAATGAGGGCAGGGTTTGAGCTTTCGTCACGATAACGGTCGTTTTATAAGCACTTTGCCATTGTGATTTAAACGCATCTGTTCTCCTTCAGAGTTCAGATTCCTTCACTCATCTGGAGAAATCCGTGAAGATGGCGACTGTATGGGGGACAATACTCATACTCATTGTGTTTGCGCACTTTGTTGGTGAGTATCTTTTAAATATATGGGTACATTAAAATGTCTACGGGTCAAAAATAGATCGCTTTATTATAATCAACATATTTAAAGCTGGAGTACATTTTTTAATTTTGTTATTATTATTTTATTGAAGAAGGAACAGGTAACAAACATAGCATCATTTAAAGTAGTGTACAATAATGTGTGGCATTAATTGGAAGCAGGGGATCGGAAAAATATATAATTTTTGTTTATGTATATCAAATTTTGACAGCAATATAAATTGTTTAACAATGTATTCTAGATCTTTGTTAACATTTTTTTTCATTATATACAACAATATCCTTTAATGTAAAATAATAATTAAGTTGCATTAATTAATCTGCAAAAGCTTTGGACCATTTTACATTTGAAAAATAAATGTGTAAACAACTCGTTCTCACTTTTACAAAAGCATAAGTCATCAATATCAAAGCATCTCGAAATTAACAATTTAACAGGGTAAATGGTATGCAATTGTTTTTTAATTGTTTTTTATTTTTATTATTAATACAATATTTAAAGTGGATTAACCAAGCTTATCTTCCAATTGATATTATCAATAATAGAGATCCATAACATGTTTCCTCTATTTTATGGTGTTTGAAAAATAGTAAAAATATCTTTGTTGTTGCATTTTTTAATCAAACAATTATTTATTGTATTTATTGGCCACCAGTATATAGGCATTATTCCAAAAGAAGGAAATGCGAGGGAAGATATTGTGTGAATAGCAAATGGTCCAGGCTAAAAGTACTTGCTGGTGGAATATAGACAATTTAAGAAAAAATTAATCTAAAAAATCAATAAATATTAAAGTCACAAGTTAGCACAAATTCTAGAACACCTATCTGGTTAAAGAGACTAAAGGGAGTTACTATTAATCAATTGACTTTAAAAGTTATATTAACATCTTTAAAGTAAAGTATAACAACCACCATTCAGCTTTCTTACTAGTAAGAACCTTTTTCTTAAGTTTTCGGGGTTTGTTTCTTCAAATAGTGTTTGACACAATAAAGTGTTTTGTATTTTGCGTACGTGAGTTTTTGTTGTACATGTCTATAAAAAATAATAATAATAATAATTATGTACTGTGCTAATTAATTGAGATTTCTTACAGCTCTTACAGGTTGTTGGCCTTGTCTGTTTCGTTGCTTCTATTGCTCTCCCCTTTTTTGTAAGTCGCTTTGGATAAAAGTGTCTGCTAAATGATTAAATGTAAATGTAAATGTAAATAAAACAGTAAAACAAATTGATATCTTCACAGTAAGAATCAAGTCCACATGAAATCAAAATCGATCTTATTTACAGTGTTAGCACATATTACAGGTCGTAGGTTAAACAATTAATCCACACAAGTTAATACACAGAAAAAAAATCGCATCAAAATCTAATAAGTTACTTATGGTCTGGAATGACGTTCCCTTTCCGATGAGCGCAGTTTCACGGCCACTCCCCTCCAGGCAGTCGTTAGTTTGTTTGGAGAGGATGATCGCTGAAGTCAAACCCTGCCCTCTATTCAATATTCTGTTTCTCTTGGAAATACTTCATAGCACTGAAATAAAATCACTTGCAACTTCCGGTTCACTGAGACTTTAATATATAACGATAAGGAGGGATAGACAAATTGAGACAATCCTTCCGCTTTAGACAATAGGACACAACCCTAAACAGAAAGATCACGTTTCAACCAACAGTTTAACTACGCTTTGGTCTTTTTTTAATTTAGAGGAGAAGTTTAAGCTTTGTCTTTCTATAGGGCATACTTTGTTACAAGTATTCCTAGGTATTTAACTAAGGGTTTCACTGGAATGTCATAAATAACTTTATAATTTAAATGGTGTAAAAGAAGGATATAGCATTGGGAACAAAATATATATTCTTAAAAATTGTGATCTCCTACTTACCAAAAATGTTGAGACCCTAAATTTGATCATTATTAACAATACCAATGGATAATAATTCACCTAGCCTACCAATAAAAATAAAAAGGGGTAAATGGGGCAACCAGGACGTACTCCACGATTAATGTTAAATCTTTTAGAGCAGGAAGCAATTATTACAGAGCTATTAATATCATTGTAAAACATTTTACCTGCTTTCACAAATGTATTTCCAAATCCAAAAAGCGTCATAGTTTTAAATAAAAAAATGTGTTCAATTGTATCAAACGCTTTATAAAAGTCTTGAAAGAAGCCTGGAACACTGCACGTCTGACGGGGCACGCTGACGTATCATGATGTAATATATTTGACAAGTCGCTATTCCAGTCACTTTATTGATCATACTTTTTTCCCACATATTGTATGTGTGAGATTATGTTTATTAATTGTATTAATAATTTATTTAAACATCTTTAATTGTCTAGTTTGATGGACACCTGTTAATTCGGTGCTGGCTCAGCTAATTTAAATAGGCGAACCAATGTAAACAGTTTTATCAATATTCAAGGCTCCTGGAAGATTCTGTGGTTTCATAAATAACCATATACTTAAATGATCCTTTAATTGCCCCGGTGAAATACCATGTTTTGACTGTAAGATCATGATAGACACAAGTAAAGCCATGCTCATCATTACCATGGGAAAATGGTTTCTAAAATAAATAAGTAATTATAAACTAAAGTATAATAAACACATGTAGAATATATGAAAAGTTTGATTTATATTCTGTAATAACGAGCCTAATGTAGGCCTAACGTAATAATAGCAACATTTGTAATGAATATATTTCAGCCAAAAAAAAAAAAAAAAAAGAAAGACGTTTTTTCACTGTTAGTATCTGCAAGGTAAATTTCTATAAAGGTGGTGGTGCTGGATTGACAAGCTAGTAGTTTAATTGTATAGTTATTAGTGTGTAATTGCCGTTTTCCAATTTATCTCGTCATGTATTTAGCCGACCTGTTATGTTCCTCATAACACAATACCTTATAAAACAAAATTTGGTGTCAAATCTGAATGGATAAAGTGACTTGTGCTGTTTATCACTTGTTCAGGATAAAAGCCTTTTGCATTTAACTGACCTGTTATGTTCCAATGTCAAAAGACCATATAAATAAAAAATTGGAGTCAAATCTGAATAGATCACGTGCTGTTTATCACTTCATAGAGCGCTGTGCTGTGATGTTACAAGCCTTTTGCAGTTTCCCATACACTCCAATTTAAAAAAATCCGTCTTCTTTTTTTTAATCCGGCGCCTAAGGGAGAGGTATCTCTTGCTTTGGCTTTGGCCTGTCAGTTCAAAAGACAAACATGGGCCGCTGTCCCTGCATGGTGGGCCAAATTGTCTGTGGCAAAAATAAAAATAAATAAATACGAACATACTTGTATCCACCCCAAAATGCCCACCAGGAAATTGTCCGGTATGCCGGATTACAAGCCCAGCCCTGCTTTGTGGTGGATACTATGTTATCAAGTCAAGTTTTTGGCTTCATGATTTGATTTTTCTCCTGGTTTAGAGTCAAGTATCTACTGTTCAGCACCTGTTGTGGCAAACCGATTGGTAAAACCTGGAGAGAGGACGCATTACTACCCCTATGAGACAGTAACCATCACCTGCAGTAAGGGATTTGATCTGATTGGCTCATCAGTGGTCACATGTGGATCAGATGGCCAGTGGCTGGACTTGCCTGACTGTTGCCATGAAGGTAATTTAGGCTTTTTTCACACTGCATCTGAAATCACATACTTCCCTAAGGCTAAAAATAGTCTGTGACAAATTAATTCACAGTACTCATAAAAGAGTTGGCAAAATGTAATCTGATGATCTACTACTTCTGGCGAGACGGACACTTTACTATCCCATGATGCCATGGGAGAGAATTTGTTAATGGAGATGAAATAATTATTATATAATTGATAACATATAAATGATGTAACTGATGCTGGTAGGTCAGGAGATTATGTCAACATGGCGGATATGTAAGTATGTAATATGTTCGGATTACATATATGTAACGGAGGCCAGCTGGTTGCTGTACGAGTACCTCACTTCTCAGATCTCAAGAGACGCTCTAGTGACTGACGCTAGAGATTGCAGCCTTTAGCCTCCTTGTTAAAACATCCAAATCTCATGCTGGCTGAAATTTAGCATCAGAAAGACATTGGACTCTTGGTACAATCAGGTTGACATAAAAACCCAACATTGACTTGATATCAACCTCCAACAGTTGCATAGACATTGAATTCCTGTCACTTTATAATTTAATGCTGTGTGGATGTTAACATTATGACATTTAGAGACGTTGGATTTTGGTTAAATTAGATACAATTGTTGATACTTGACGTTAATATGATGCCATGAGATGTTATCGTTATGACAATCATCAGATGTTGGGTTTTGGATACTGTACCTAAAATGTTGGCCTTTGGCATTAATATGAAATTGCCATTATACATTTGGTAGACATTGAATTTGACGTTGACTAAAACCAGTAAAATATCAAGATCAGCTGCTGTCAGTATTCAATGTCAAATTGATGATGGCATTAGACATCGTCCTGACATTCCATTTTGGTCACCCTTCATCAAAACATATATTCATGTGCAGTGGCGTAGCACCAAATTTTGGGGTCTGGGTACAAACCATCTTGCTGGGCCCCCGTACCATGTATGTGTATGTATAGAAAACAGACTTCCCTGCCTCGGGCCCTGGTTACTCAGTACCCTTTATCCCCCCAGTCCCACGCCCCTGTTCATGTGCTGTATGATGCCCGTGGCCAGCTGGTTATGTATTAAACACAATTTCAACTATTTATTTGTATTTTTTATGTAAATTGCATAAATTTTTATGAGTTGCGATTTTTAATAGTAGATGATAAGATGGGTAAAAAGGGAGAACCTGCATGAGCACTTGTTTTTAATCATGTCATATAATTAGGGGTCAAGCAAGGAAGGTCATGTTTTTGGCTTTATTAATGTTTTTTTTCTCCTGGTTTAGAGCCAATAATGTGTTCTGCACCTCCTGTGGCAAACCGATTGGTAAAACGTGGAGAGAGGACGCAGTACGAACCCCAAGAGAAAGTAACCATCATCTGCAATAAGGGATTTTTTCTGAATGGCTCATCAGTGGCCACATGTGGATCAGATGGCCAGTGGCTGGACTTGCCTGAGTGTTGCTATGAAGGTAATTTAGGCTGTTTTCACACTGCATCTGAAATCACATACTTCCCTAAGGCTAAAAATAGTCTGTTACAAAATAATTAACAGTACACATAAAAGAGTTGGCAACATGTACTTTGATGACCTAGTACTACTGGCGAGATTGGACACTTTACTATCCTATCACGCCATGGGAGAGAATTTGTTAATGGCAGGGAAACGACATAACTGACAGTGGTAGATCAGGTAATAATGTCAACGTGGCGGATATGTTAGAATCTCGTATGTTTGGATTACATAGACAGCTCTGGAAAAGAAATTAAATGTAACAATATTGAGTAATCCATGTTAAGTGGTCTCTTAAATTTTTTTCAGAGCTGTATGTAACAAAGGCCAGCTAGTAGTTGCTGTGTGAGTAAACCTCACTCCTCTGATCTCAAGAGATCAATTTTGGTCACCCTTCATCAAAAACCTATATATTTACATGCCTTATGATGCCTGTGGCCCGCTGATTGAGTATTATAATTCTAAATGCAATTCTTTTAATTTATTTATTTGCAGTTTTTATGTTAATTGTTTTACTTTTTATGAGTTGTGATTTTCACTAGTAGATGATAAGATGGGTAAAAAGGGAAAACCTGAGTGAGCATTTGTTTTTAATCGTGTACTATAATAAGGGGTCAACCATGGAAGGTCAGGTTTTTGGCTTTATTAATGTTTTTTTTCTCCTTGTTTAGAGATAAAGTTGTGTTCTGCACCTGCTGTACCAAACCGATGGGTAAAACGTGGAGAGAGGCCGCAGTACGAACCCCAAGAGACATTTACCATCACCTGCAATAAGGGATTTGAACTGGTTGGCTCATCAGTGGTCACATGTGGAGCAGATGGCCAGTGGCTGGACTTGCCTGAGTGTCTCCCTGAAGGTAATTTAGGCTGTTTTCACACTGCATCTGAAATCACATACTTCCCTAAGGCTAAAAACTGTCAACAAAATAATTCACAGTACTCATAAAATAGTTGGCAAAATGTACTCTGATGGCCTATTACTACAGGCTAGATTGGACACTTTACTATCCCAAGATGCAATATGAGAGAATTTGTTAACGGCAGTGAAACAATTTAACCACTGCTGGTAGGTCAAGAAATTGTCAACACAGGGGATATGTTAGAATGTAGAATTTTTTTGATTACATATATGTAACGGAGGTTAGCTAGTAGTTGCTGTGTGAGTAAACCTCACTCCACTGATCTCAAGCGACTGGCGTAAAGGGAGCAGACATTAGCCTCCTTGTTAAAGAGTTCAACTCTCATACTGGCTGACCCAGGTTTGAGTCCTGCTTGGAGTGGGCGGTCGGACATGTGGGCTTACATATAGAATATACTTTTAAAATTGTCATCCTTATTCAAAATAAGTACCTACTCAAGAGAGTGTGAGATTTCAGCTGCAGCCCTGGTTTATATACTTAATCTGAAACTGAGTTTAACTTCCTCCTAAATTTCAAGTGATATGAAGAATGCATGCTGCTCACTAAAGGTAGTTTCTTGCTCTAAATTTAATATCAGAAAGACACTGGACTCTTTGTGAAATCAGTTGTATGTCAAAACCCAACACTGACTTGATATCAACCTCCAACAATGGATAGACATTGAATTGCTGTGACTTTATAATTTAATGCTGTGTAGATGTTAACATTATGACATTTAGCAGACGTTGGGTTTTGGTTGCCATTGCTAAAATATTGGCCTTTGGCATTAATATTAATTTGCCATGATATATTTGGTTGACATTGAATTTGGGCGTTGACTCAAAACCAGTAAAATATCAAGATCAGCTGCTGTCAGTATTCAATGTTAAATTGATGATGACATTAGACATAGTCCTGACATTCAGTTTTGGTCACCCTTCATCAAAACCTATATTCATGTGCCTTTTAATGCCTGTGGCCTGCTGGTTAGGTATTAAACTTCAAAGTGTAAATCTTTTATTTTAACTTTTTTATGTAAATTGTTTTACTTTTTATTAGTTTCTATTTTCACTAGTAGATGATAAGATGGGTGAAAAAGGAGAACTTGCATGAATATTTCTTTTTAACCGTCTCATATAATTAGGGGTCAAACATGAAAGGTCAAGTTTTTGGCTTTATTAATTATTTTTTTTCTCCTGGTTTAGTGCAAATTATCTACTGTTCAGCACCTGCTGTGGCAAACCGATGGGTAAAACCTAGAGAGAGGACGCAGTACGAACCCCAAGACACAGTAACCATCATGTGCAAAGATGGATTTGATCTGATTGGCTCATCAGTGGTCACATGTGGAGCAGATGGCCAGTGGCTGGACTTGCCTGTGTGTCGCCCTGAAGGTAATTTAGGCTGTTTTCACACTGCATCTGAAATCACATCTTCCCTAAGGCTAAAAACAGTCTGTGACAAAATAATTCACAGTACTCATAAAATAGTTAACATAGTTAGTATTTATAAAAGGGTTGGCAAAATGCACTCTGATGAACTATTACTTCAGGTGAGATAGGACACTTTACTATCCCATCATGCCACATAAGATAATTTGTTAAATGTGGTAAAACAACGTAACTGATGCTGGTAAGTCAGGATGTAGTATGTTCGGATTACATATACTGTATGTAACAGTGGCCAGCTAGTAGTTGCTGTGCGAGTAAACCTCACTCCTCTGATCTCAAGAGATGCTCTAGTGACTGTTGCTAGAAGTTGCAGCCTTTAGCCTCCTTGTTAAAGTGTCCAACTCTCATGCTGGCTGACCCAGGGTTGAGGCCCACTTGAAACGGGTGTCGGACATGTGAGGATAAAATATAGAATACACTTTTATGGTCGTCCTTATTCAAAATAAGTACCTACTCAAGAGAGTGTGAGATTTCAGATGCAGCCCTGGTTTAAATACTTAATCTGAAACTGAGTTCAACTTCCTCCCAAATTAAAAGTGATATGAAGAATGCACGCTGCTCACTAAAGGTAGTTTCTTGCTCTAAATTTAACATCAGAAAGACATTGGACTCCAACACTTGGTCTTGGTGAAATCAGGTTGATGTCAAAACCCAACGATGACTTGATATCAATCTCCAACACTGAATAGATTTTGAACTCCTGACACTATAATTTAACGGTGTGTGGATGTTAACATTATGACATTTAGCAGATGTTGGGTTTTGGTTACCATAGATAAAATGTTGGCGTTTTGCATTAATGTGAAATTGCCACGATACATTTGGTATCTGAATTTGGCATTGACTTAAAACCAGTAAAATATCAAGGTCAGCTTCTGTCAGTATTTATTGTTAAATTGATGATGGCATTAGACATCGTCCTGACATTCAATGTTGGTCACCCTTCATCAAAACCTATATTAATTTGCTCATGGTGCCTGTGGCCTACTAGTTAGGTTTTAAACTTCTAAGTGTAATTTTTTTATTTGTACTTTTTAATGTAAATTTTATTAGTTTTTGGCTTTATTAATTGTTTTTTCTCCTGGTTTAGACCCAAAGATCTTCTGTTCAGCGCCTGCTGTGGAAAACCGATTGATAAGACGTAGAGAGAAGTCGCAGTACGAAGCCCAAGAGACGGTAACCATCATCTGCAGAGATGGATTTGAACTGATTGGCTCTTCAGTGGTCACATGTGGATCAGATGGCCAGTGGGTGGACTTGCCTGTGTGTCAACCTGAAGGTAATTTAGGCTGTTTTCACACTGCATCTGAAATCACATACTTCCATACTTCCATCTGAGGGCTACAAACGGTCTGTGACAAAAACATTTTACAGTACACAAAAAATTGTACTCTGATGACCTACTACTTCTGGCGAGATTGGACACTTTACTATCCCATGATTCCACAGGAGAGGATATTTGAATGGCGGTGAAACAATGTAACTGATGCTGGTAGGTCAGGAGATTATGTCAACATGGCAGATATGTTAGTATGTAGTATGTTCGGATTACATATATGTAACGGAGGCCAGCTAGTAGTTGCTGTGCGAGTAAACCTCACTCCTCTGATCTCAAGAGACGCTGACTGATGCAGCCTTTAGCCTCCTTGTTAAAGCATCCAACTCTAGTTTGGGCCGATACGGGTTTGTGTCCTGCTTGGAGCGGGCGGTTGGACATGAGCGGTTACATATAGAATATACTTTTTAAACGTCCTCCTTATTCAAAATAAGTACCTACTCAAGAGTTCAGATGCAGCACTGGTTTTAATACTTAATCTGAAACTGAGTTCAACTTACTCTTAAATTTCAAGTGATGTAAAGAATGCATGCTGCTCACCAAACCAGTCAAATATCAAGGTTAGCTGCTGTCAGTATTCAGTGTCAAATTGATGATGGCATTAGACATCGTCCTGACATTCAGTTTTGGTCATCCTTCATCAAAACCTATATTCATGTGCCTTATGATGCCTAATTCTTTTAATTTATTTATTTGTACTTTTTTATGTAAATTGTATTACTTTTCATGAGTTGCAATTTTCACTAGTAGATGATAAGACTGGTGAAAAAGAAGAACTTGCATGAACACTTGTTTTTAATGGTGTCATATAATTAGGGGTCAAACATGGAAGGTCAAGTTTTTGGCTTTATGTATTGTTTTTTCTCCTGGTTTAGAGACAAAGATCTACTGTTCAGCACCTGTTGTGGCAAACCGATTGGTAAAACGTCGAGAGAGGAATCAGTACGATCCCCAAGACACATTTACCATCATCTGCAGTAAGGGATATGATCTGGTTGGCTCATCAGTGGTCACATGTGGATCAGATGGCCAGTGGCTGGACTTGCCTGAGTGTCGCCCTGAAGGTAATTTAGGCTGTATTCACACTGCATCTGAAACTATATAGTTCCATAGGGTTAAAAACAGTCTGTGACAAAAAAGTCACAGTACTCATAAAAGAGTTGGCAAAAAATACTCTACTATATCTGGCGAGATTGGACACTTTACTATCCCATGATGCCACAGGAGAATTTGTTAACACCAGTGAAACGACGTAACTGAAGCTTGTAGGTCAGGAGATTATGTCAACATCTCTTTAGTAGCCTTTTGATATTCCAAACCTATATGAGTTTCTTTGTTATGTTGAACACAAAAGAAGATATTCTGAAGAAAATTTGTAACCAGCCTTCTTTGATAGCACCATTGACTTCCATGGTAGGAATATTTCTTCCTATGTATTCAACATGACAAATAAATGTATACAGGTTTGGAACTACTTGAGGGTGAGGAAATTATGACAGAAATACATTTTTTTGGCTGAACTATCCCTTTAAGCAGTCATTCTGAACCAGTAATCACTTTTTGGACAATTCCGAAATTCAAAAATGTTTCATTTCCTTTATTAATTTACTATTATGACTATATTTTTATGTAATTATTTGACCCATTTTTATTAAAAAGAAGAAAAAAGACAAATGTCAAAAATGTCAAACGTTATATGACAGGATTATTTATTATGTACAATAATATAGTCTAGCTAAATGATAAATGAATAACATTAATTAGGCTATACTCTTTTAATTAACCTGTCTAATTACTAGAAAAATAATAATTCTGTCTACCAAGCTCTGATAATGTATGAAATATCATATTAATATATTATCCATTAAAAAAACATACAAAAAAAACAATATGCCTAATTTTAGAAGAACAGATGTGTCCGTAATCGAATAATGCTTTTAAGTCAGACAGTCTGAGCAACTGAAATGCTTCTGTAAAGTATGCATTTCACCTTAGGTTCATCGGGAGTTATAGGGGACATACCCATTGATACCTTTTTTTGTATTCAGCTCTATATCTGAAAATCCTCTTGATTTCAAACTGTGGACACGAGCTTGACATGTTTTTTAAAAAAAAATGTGCAGCAGTTTCTTGAGACTCCGTCGCTTTGGCAGCAAAAGCGTTAAAACGCAGTCTTGCACAAATGAGCTTCTGTACTAATTCTTATGAAATTGATTTCTTTATATTGGCTATTAGAATTCTCCACACTACAAAATTCTTATGCGTTTGTTGAACTATGTGTGGACCTCTGTAAAATACCGGAAA